>NW_024468533.1:227618-235110 GCF_001632365.1 Laetiporus sulphureus 93-53
TATACCGAGGCAAAATCTATGTGCCGAAAGCAGATAATAAGGAATCACTTAGACGAGAAATCGTTCAGCGTCATCATGAAGCTGCCAGTGCAGGTCATCCTGGAAGATGGAAGACATATGAGATGTTATCTCGTAACTACTGGTGGCCGGGAATGTCCACTTACATCAAAAAGTATGTTGGTTCTTGCGACCTTTGTCAATGCAACAAGAACATCAATCAGCCAAAATACGGAGAATTACAGCCAAATGAGGTTCCAACAGAACCTTGGAAAATTGTCTCTGTCGACTTAATCACTCAATTACCAGAATCCCATGGATTCAACGCAATTATGGTAGTTGTCGATCGTTTGACCAAATGAGCACACTTCTTTGCAATCACCAATGAGTTCTCATCATCAGATCTTGCTCGTACTTTCTATGAGAGGGTATGGACACAGCATGGTCTTCCGAGACAGATTATCTCGGATAGAGGTACTCAGTTTGCAAGCGCATTATTCCAAGAAGTATGCAAGCTCCTTGGGATACAATCAACAATGTCATCCGCATATCATCCGGAGACCGATGGTCAAACTGAAAGAACAAATCAGTCACTAGAGCAATATCTTCGTATTTATACAGATAAACGCATGGAAGACTGGAGTACTTTACTTCCAACTGCTGAATTCACCTATAACAATCAGGCTTCTGAAGCCACTAAGAATTCACCATTCTTTGTCGAATACGGTAGACATCCACATGCAGAACCAACAATAATGGACCCTATAAAGCATAATACGCTAGATTCCATAATGCAGGCACGAGTAGAAGCGCAAGAGCAAGCAAAAGCAGCCATTCTATTGGCAGCTGAGCGCATGAAGTGGTACTACGATCAATCCGTACGACCCGCACCTTTCAAAGTTGGAGATCAAGTATTACTCTCCACTAAAGATTGGCAGACATCGGGAGCCAAATTGGCACAACGGAGAGATGGACCCTTTGAAATCGTAAAAAAACTAGGACCAGTCACATATAGACTCAAAATGCCGCGACAATACGGCGTTCACCCAGTTTTTCATGCGTCCAAGCTCACGCTCTACCACAAAGATGAAATACCAGACCGCACTCTCAGACCCCGTCCTCCTATCAAGAAGAAGACTGGCAAAGAATGGGAAGTCGACTATATAGTCGACTCTCATGTCATTCGTGGCAAACTTCAATATTTGGTGCATTGGAAGGGTTATTCTAAAGCCGAAGAAACTTGGAAACCCGCAGCAAATTTGAAGAAATCTCCGCGTCTCATCAAGGAATTTCACAGAAAATATCCTGACGCACCTCAACCAATATCTCTCATTGATACAACTCCGGTCGATGGCGTTTTTCCACCCAGAAGAACGGGTCAAGTCTACGACCCCGCCACTGATACCATTCAGATATACGATCAGGATAGAGATGATTGGGATCATTCTAGAGATCTTCAAATTACATTAGACAATCCAAATGCACACGCACCAAAATATGCTCATGAAGACGATGCTGGAATGGATTTAGCCACATCAGAACCAACAACCATCCGAGCACACTCAAGAGGATTGGTATCCACAGGACTTCACTTTACAACACCTCGAGGGACCTATGGTCAAATTGCACCACGAAGTGGGTTAGCTGTCAAAGGCATTGATGTAGGTGCTGGTGTTATCGACAGAGGATACACAGGCGAAATCAAGATTTTGCTAATCAATAATACAAATGATGACTTCACAGTCAATTTGGGCGATCGAGTTGCTCAACTTATCATTGAACGTATTATCACCCCTGTCGTTTCACTGGTTAATTACCTCAAACCCTCAGCCCGTGGTCACCGTGGATTTGGTTCAACAGGCGATAATTACTTCCAGAAACCACGCAAAAAGCCAGATTCAGGACGAACTGTCTAGAAGGGGGGGTACTGTCACAGATTTTCACGTTTTCACCTCTGCACGTGACCAAGACATCATTTGACATCAGCGCTAGGCTGTTCAGAAAGGAACGAACCGGTACGCGAAGTACTAACAGTCCTAGACGCCCCGAAGGTCCAGGTCTAGTCACGTGACATATCACGTGATATCCACACATGTGACAAGTAGCGCTGGTATTAGGTAAGCCTAACTTATACAGTAATATCATCCCACCTAGAAGCAACGGTCGGACTCCGGAAGAATCCAACAAAGGGGATACACGCCACCGGAGATATGTCCTTAAGGGGATATTAGTTCACA
This sequence comes from Laetiporus sulphureus 93-53, assembly GCF_001632365.1. Taxonomy (NCBI): domain Eukaryota; kingdom Fungi; phylum Basidiomycota; class Agaricomycetes; order Polyporales; family Laetiporaceae; genus Laetiporus; species Laetiporus sulphureus. The sequence continues at coordinate 229,853 of NW_024468533.1, forward strand.
TACACGAGGTAGATAGATACCACGCCACCGGAGATGTAGCCATTACAGGCAATACCATTCCCATGGTCTTACTAAGTAGTTCGGAGGTTCGGCATGCATGACACACGTAGTCTGACAGGTGGTGGTAACCAATCAGACAATGTCCATTAGCTAGCGGTTCTGGGGTATCAGGGTACCAAGGGTCCCTTCGCTCATGTATATAAGCCAGAGCTCTGAGACGCATAAGTCCCCCAGACTTATTCTCATCTCTGCTACGCCTATCCATACAGTGTTACCAGTGCTCACTTGCAAGGCACTGCTTTATCTTGATCATCTTTGTGTCCATCCTTACTTCGACAACAGTCAGTAAGTGTTTGATCATAAGGTCATAGGCTTAGTCGGTGCTCTGCGTCCTAAGTTTGTGATAATGAGCCATCACCAACATCATCCTATGCATAATCAGATTTGCCATAGCTGCTGTCATGCGGTGTATTTGTGCTTTGTGGCTCAACACAACAAACGTGCTGCTGCAATGCTCTGACCTGCCACACAACCCGCAATGTAAACGATCTTCAACACATAACACATGAACATAAGCATACACATTTCTGCACACCAACGTATCCAATGTTGATTGCGTTGAGGACCATTTTGCCTCCATCCTTGTCTCTCATCTCTCACGACCACAACAACATGTTTTTGAGCCACACTTTATGCTGTGCATGGGCATCATCGACATGTCCAACAATGCTGAACAGGTTAATGACCCCATTCCATTGTGTTGGCAATTGCGTGCCAAACTCTGGACAGTGAAGATTGCGATCTCTATTGGCGAACAGTGTGTAAAACTGTTTGCATTCACTCACCTTACACCTCCAATGCGACATTGACTGCTATACATTCATAGGTGGTCATTGCCATCAAGCTGTGGAGTAGATGAAAGAAACTATGATGTAAGAATAGAAGAGAATAGGAGATGAGAGCGCGAGCCAGGCAACGGCAAGGTGGAGGCCACGTGTAGATTACATAAGCTTAGCCTTCAAAAAAGTGGTGAATCACAGCTTTGGGTCACGTGCCCGAGATACCCGTGGTCCATCTTCACTGTAATAGCCAAATTCCTTACGTCATTTGGAATGTGGAAAATCTTGTGGGAATGTCAGCTGATGTCTTACATTTGTGGCAAAGCTTTGCCAATTTAGCATTTAAACAGCAAATAGTGCACATTCACAGCCAAAGTGAAACATTTTCAACATGAAATGCCATAGTTGCAAATGTTTGTCGTGCGTGTAAGAAATCAGTCGACATTCACACACAATTTCTCACATTGATAAATCGCATCATGTCTGCCGTGACAGTACTTGTTATTCTCCATGCCAAAAAATACCTTTAAGTTGAAGCTGTGTGATAATTAGTAGTCTTTTTTTTCTCCTATTCCACAAGGAATTTAATGACAAGCTTTCTTGCACAGGCTGCTTTGTGAAATGAAAATGGATCTATCTTGCTTTAACAACTCAAGTTCAGCAGGCAATGTTGAAATCTGGGTGCAGAGCACAGATGTGAGAGGCCCCAGTGTGACCTGCACCATTGACGTGGGAGAGTAGTAGTGCACGTGTATATAATAGGGCACGGCTACAATGGGATGGGCCACACCGGGGGCATGAGCCCATGATTCCGCCGGGAACATTTTGGACACATTGTAATTGATAGTCCAAATAATTAGACAATGTTTTCAGTGCATGTATCTTGAAATCATTTTGAATGTTTTGAGATGTTTTAAGCATCAGCATTGTGGCACAATTTTGATAGCATTCATAAAGATGCAAGAATGAGACCCCAATGTTGCAGCTGACAGCATTCAAGCAATATTGCCATAACACTCTAAATGTTTCTTCAGAGAAAATTTTAAATGATATCCATGAGGGGCCATGATGTCTTCAAGATGATTCTTATTGAGTTCACTGTGATCGCATAGATGGTATTCGTATATATAATAATGTGCTAACCATATTAGGACATCTCTGATGCGTTCAAGATGATTTCAGTCGGCACATGATGAAAAGCATCTGGTACTCATTGCAATATCACATTGATCACATTTTTAATGTACCCTTATGATTCATTCAAAATGTTGCCAACAAATTTTGTGAATGCTGGCCGGAGTAAAATTGTTGTTGCACCATGGTATCTTTCTGAATAATATCACAATGATTCCACAATGAACTCACTCGAGATAATTCAAATTATTTCATAATGTTTACATCAGTAACAGTAGAGTTACATTGTGACTGTTATCATGATGTGTTCAAAATGTTCCCGGTAGAATCATGGGCTCATGCCCCCAGTGGGCCATCGGTTTAGCCCCGTGGAGCCATCTTCTAGAGAGCGGGTGACTCCTGAACTTCTGGCTGCGCAGCGGGCTGGCCAGGAAAGTCAACAGGTGAGGCACTTGATACCATGCTGTGGAAACTGAGCATATGAGCACTTATCATGCCTGCACAAGTTGAGGCGACCTTCTAGCGAAGTGCTCGTGAACTTCAATTCCAAATGACAAATTTGGCTATTGACGTATGGGGATGGCCTGTGCTTACGTGATCCCTAAGTTGCGATTCAGTCCATTTTGTGCCTGGTTCATACGAAATATTGCTTTGGTTCATACGGAATATTTTCTCCTACGAAATATTGTTTTCATTCCACAACTTGCCCTCATTTGCAATATCTGGCTCCTCAGGCCTCATTGCTTTCTACCTCCTGTCTTCTCTGTGCTGGACATCCTCATGTCACTCTCCATGTCGTTCACCAGGTGTATTATTAACGCATTCGATATCTGCTTCACCGGTACGTTTGTCCACTCCTCTGTGGCGATGTCTGCAGTGCTGATTGTGTCGTGTCTCCTTCCTTTACAGTCATCGCTCTCGTTGTGTACTACACCTGTTTGTTCTTGTTCATTCCTCCACCACCGCCTCTGCCATCTTCAGTGAATGGGTTACATGATTCGCGTATTCATTATGCTCATGTCTATGGCACCCTCCCTGTGGGGGGTGACAATTTTAAGCATGTGCGGTCGCATCGCATTACGGGCCTGGCTACTCCTCCGGTGGGGAGAGCCAATTGAAGATCTTGCATCTGTCTTTCCGATGATGTCAGCGGGTTCTTCATCATGTTCGGTTCGTCATATTTGCGTTCTATTCATGCAACTGTTACGTTCACCGGTTTGCATCATCTCCGAGGACACCGACGACTTCCGTGCCATGATGCACGATATCGGCACCATACTGTCCGGTTCCGCTGCTGTCAGACTGTTACTCATCGATGCTTTGTGGCAGCCTAATGACTACGATCTATACATGCCACATAGTCAGTGGGATGTGGTACTCGACTACATCAGCAACTTATCGGGTTTCGTGATTGAATATGTCATAGATGCATTGGACGAGGAGAAGCAGGAGCAACCGTGCCCTGTAAATGGATGGAAAAGGAGTGGACGGGAGGACACACGCTAGAGTCAAAGGCTTCAGCTCCTTGATGATAGAAGGACTATATTAGTAGTATGTATCTAGAGTCAACTACGATACATTAGTATGTAAGCTGCATTCATGCAGGACAGTATCGGTACTCACAGGCTTCAGCTCCTTGATGATAGAAGGACTGAAGCTCGCAGAACGAGCGAAGCAGGTGAAAAGTCTTACGGGCGCTAATGCCTGATAAGTACATAAAAAAATACCAGCTGATAAGTCCATACTTAAGTATAGCTAGGCTTGATATTCCAACACTCCCCCTCAAGCCAGGCAAAGTCCAAGCATTCCGGCGAACTTCTCCACCTTCTGGCGGGTCAACGCCTTGGTAAGAAGGTCGGCGACCATGTCGTTGGTCGGGCAATACAAGATGACGGCGCATTCCATATCGATAACCTCGTGAATGAAATGGTAGTGAATGTCGATATGCTTTGTTCACGCATGAATGAGTCCACTCTGCACGATCGCTATTGCGCTCTGATTGTCAGCGTGCAACGGTGTCAGTTCTGCCAGAGGCGAGGTGAGTTCCACGAGAAGCGCACGTAGCCACAACAGCTCGTGCAATGCGTCAGATGCGACAATGTATTCGGCCTCCGTGGATGACAGCGCGATAAGGGGCTGCTTGCGCGAAGACCAGCTGACAGCTCCCTCAAGTAGAGGAAGCTGTACGCCGAGATCGAGTGATGGTGGGCTTGCGAGGCTCAGTCAGTGTCAGTGTAACCTATAAGACCGTCGGTTGTCACACTGAATGTCAAGGCCAGGTCACGTGTGCCTTTAAGATAGTGCAGCACGCGTTTTGTGGTGTCCCAATGTGCGGGCACTGGGTCAGCCATGAAGCGCACCAGTGTCGAAGTGGTGAATGTGATGTTGGGATGTGTGCCGATAGCGGCGTACATAAGGCTCCCGACGAGCCTTGCATATGGCTTGCAAGCCATGTGTGCACGATCTTCGTTTGAGAGCTTGATACCGAAGAGGTTGATGTGGGGGTCCATCGAGACCATGAGTACATAAGCGTCGGTCATGCCAAAGCGATCGAGTATCGTGTCGATGTACGTGGCTTGTGAGAGCGAGATAGTGCAGGCAGTGCGGTCATGGTGAATCTCAAAGCCTAGTAGCCAGCGCGCTTCACCCAGGTCGACAATCTCGAACCGTGCGGTGAGCTCCTGCTTGAGGCCAGTCATGGTGACCTTCATGTCTGTGATGAACGTGCAGTCGTCAACATGTACGATGACGATGACGATGATGTTGGAGACAAAGGTGAAAAACACATCAAAGTCATGCTGGCTCTGCTGTAGGCCCAGGTCTGCAAACAGCTCACAGAGCTTGATGTACCATTGCCGACCAGCTTGTTTGAGGTGGTATAGTGCCTTGAGCAGCTTCCAGACATAGTTTTCGCATCCAGGAACCTCGAAACCTCATGGCTGCTTGTTATGAAGCGTTCTCTGCTAGAACATTCAGAACCACGTGTGCTTTCTCACACGTACTAGTCCACAGTGTGGACAGAGACTTAGATACCAAATATACCTAACATCTCCAATAGTCAGGCAGACTATTAGCAGGGTTTATAGTGTGGTCAAGCCTAGTAGACGATATAGCAGTGAGGTCCTCACTCTACCCTTGCTAGGCCTTGGCCGCTACAGCTACTGCACGTTCACCTGCAGGTTACTAGGTTCGCTGTTCTGACTCTAGCAAGCATACGAGCTTACTACCTCTTGAGAGCGAGTACGATTGCATGAGGGTTCTAGAACTGAGAACATTCAGAGTCAC
>NW_024468533.1:235374-243401 GCF_001632365.1 Laetiporus sulphureus 93-53
AAAACGAAAACTGCTAACCCTAGCATATGTCCACAAGACCTATGAACCATAAATAGTAAGTGTCACGTGCAACGTAAACTGTCACGTGACCATGAAGCGCTGAAACCGTAACACAAGCTCCCCCTTCCAACCGGCAAGACCCTTGACGACCACTCACCAAACTAACCCCTCATCATCCGCCGCGGACACCTACATAGCCATAGACTGGGATGGTGGTATGAGGTACGACCTCCCATTCCGCGTCGAGATCCTCTTGGGGTTGAGGATGGAACTCGGTGGGTGCCCAGTGCGAGATGGACCCGTCTTCGTAAAGGACTGCCTTCAGTGCCTCGACCCCGTCGGTAAGCCACCCAGGCTTCTCGATCATGGTGACGAGGGGTTGGAAGATGACCGGCGTGAACTCACGAGGTGTCTTGGCATCTCCGTAGTGGACTTGATTGGAGAACATCCTGAAAAGTTCGACCTTGTACTGTTCAACGCCTTCTTCCTTGCCCATGAAGCGAACACTGAGGATGCGCATCCGGTTGGATGTTGGATACCAGTCGTGCATGCCTGGGATGGGTGGCGGATAGAGCAGAGCGACCCATTGGCTGAAGACACGATGCGGTGAGTCTTCCAAGTAGAGGTGCCAGGCGACCTTCTGGTTGTCCCAAGTGAAGATGAAGGCATGGAAGGTGGTGAAGTCGCCCGTGCCCGTACGATGGACATAGAGTCGATGGCCATCGCGTTCCATAAGGAATGTTAGTGGCGTGGTGATGAAGACATCGTAGGGTGATGCTACGTCCAGGGCGATGAGCGATACCTGGCCTGCCACTGGGTTGCTCGAAGACTTGACCGTTCGAGCATACCTGATCTGCTCCTTGATGGTGTCAGCCAGTGCAGGTTGCGATCCATCCTCAGGTGGGTCATTGTAGGGGTAGGTGGCGCCAGGTTGGTGGGGGTAGCCGGGTTGTTCATCGTCGGCACTCCTTGCCTGTTCATCGTCTCCACCCCAGGCTCTCCCCGTCGTCCAAGATCCTCCCGTCGTCCAACGACCTGTCTCGTCTTCATCGTCTCCCCAACGTGCACTCCTCCATGACTCGGCCAGTGCTTCATCGCTAAGGTTGCCTAGAAGCGGGATGTTGTCTCCATCACTGTCGATGAGGAGCCCTGGCTCTGATGCGCTATGAGTGATGGTGGTGGTGACACGGATGTTAAGCGACATTGGTGGAGGTGGTATAGCGGGGCAGTTCTCTTTGTCCCAAGGGTAGATTTCCTCGTAGAGTTCCCACTCGAGTAGGAGGAGGCGATGGTTCAGTAGAGGGAAAGGAGGGCTGTTACTTATACCTTCGAGCAGCCATTCCTCTTCTTCATACCAGTCCGTGATGTGAATGTTCGCCATTCCTGTACGTTCTTCCGCTGGTATTGTCATTGTTCTTGATACGGTACCGTGTATGACACTAAACGCATCCAGAGCAAATGAGAGTGCTGCCGGTAAGATATCAAAGTGTAGCGGATGATCTAGAGCGTACGATGGTGGGAGGATTCCCACTGGAAGGCCGGCGTAGATGGCTGTTAGGATAGTCCGGCGTCGATCTGGCTCTAGCCGGGGCAGGTGGAGTTCCTCCGTTAGGTACATTGGGTAGTTCATTCTCATGAACGTTCCCCATGTTCCATCTAGGTCGATATCGACATCGTCCTCTAGCGTTACCTTCGGCTTGTCTGTTTGGAATGGAAATGGGTAGGGGATTCTGATTAGCCCGCTGGGGTGAGGGATTAGATATGGCTGTCGTCGAGTTGACCTGAAGTCGTCCAGGAGGTGGACTTCGTGGACGTCATCCACTCTCTGGATGAGATGGTCCATCATGACTTGGATGGGTCGTGTTGAACTCGACATTGGTATGGTCGAAGTCGGCAAGATCCTCGATGGCGAATCCAGCCCCTCTGATAGCGAGATAGACTCCGAGCTGTTGGAAGACCTGGTAACGATGATCGTGGGAGGAGTGGGATTCGACATCTTCGAGAACTTCGATAAGATGCACAAAAGTGGTGATAGCAGATTCGAGAAACTCGGGATGTTGCACGGGCATTGGGGCATGGACTGAGGGTTCAGGTTAAGTTATGCTCCTTTTTATACTCATTCAGCAGCTCTCCTGCATTGCCCATTTCTGTCTCTTTTACCCACGACCTTTCGCTGAGTGGATATCCAGCCCATTTTACCAGATATTCGTTTTTGCTGCGCTGTAGTCGATGTCCAATTATAGACTCGATTTCAAATTCTTCCTCTCCTTCGATAAGATCCAGAGGCGGTGTTGAATAACTTTCCCCATGTGTACTGGTCTGCCGATACGGCGTGAGCAGTGCAGCATGAAACACCGAATGGATCTTCCATGTCACAGGAAGGTCTAACTTGAACGAGAGTGGTCCCAGAACCTCCTTGATCCTGAATGGTCCTTCTCGCTTCGGCACTAGCTTGTTCGATTTGTAAGATCTCTTCAAATTGGTGGCTTCCAGCCAAACCTTGTCTCCTTTCTTGAACGTTGGAGATCCTCCTTTGATCCTGGTGGATACACGGGCTTTTGCCTTGATGATTCCTTCTGTGGCCTCCTTGCGGACCATGCTGAGAAGCTTGAGTCTTGCCTCCACGTCGGGGATCTCGTCCTGAGGAAACAATTCTGGCATTCCTCGCGGCTCGTAGCCATACCATATTTCAAATGGTGACTTCTTCGTTACTGAATGAGTATGGAGATTGTGCACGAACTCTGCTTCAGATAGGAATTGGTTCCATCGATGTGGTTGCTCCGCACAGTACATTCAAAGATATGTTTCCAATTCTTGATTCATTCGCTCCGTTTCACCATCTGTCTGCGGATGATAGGCTGTGCTCATAGCCGACTTGATCTTGAGGGCAGTGCACAGTGCTTGGAAGACTTTGGATGCGAATTGTGTTCCACGGTCCGAGATGATCTTGTCGGGTAGCCCGAAGCGTTTCCAAACTTGTCGTCTGAATAGCTCGGCAGTTTCCGAAGCAGTGATCGTCTTCTTGCAGGGACATAGAATTACCCCCTTACTAAGCCCATGGTCTACCACGACCATGATGGAATCGAAGCCTTCGCTTTTTGGTAAATCTGTAATAAAATCCACGCTAACTTGCTTAAAAGGTAGTGCATTGGGCGAAGGGCCGATAGGCTGGAGTGGAACTTTGACCCTGTTTCGAACAGCTTTGGATTGCTGACAGGTGGCGCATCCATTGACGTAACTTTGGATGAAGCGATACATTCCTGGCCACCAGAAATCTTTGTGCACTAGTTGGTGCGTAACCCAGATTCCCGGATGACCATGAGGAGTAGCCTCATGATATCGTCGAACAATTTCCTTCTTCAAGGCAGTATTGTTTGGGACATATACGCGTCCATGGATGGTGATTAAGCCATTGTCAGCGTCCTTGATGTCGTCCGTGGTCATTCCTTGTGGGACTGGAAGTTCCTCCATTAGGCCATCATTATATGCAAGTACCGACGGGTCTTTTGTTAGTGCTTGTCAGAGTTGTTCCGCCATATCGGTATCAATAGCACCAATAAAGAGATCGTCGGGTAGCAGGATTGCAGGTGACTTGTTGTCCTGGCGATTGTCTAATTCAGACAATCGTGAAAGCGCGTCCGCTTGCACCAGTTGTCGTCCTGGCGTATGGACAATCTTGTAATTAAACATGGACAAGAAGAGTTGCCACCTTCGCTGCCTTGGATTTAAGTCCTGCGGTTGCCTGAAGTACGTCAGATTCTTGTGATCCGTGCGTATGAGGAATGGCTCCTTTGTTCTGTCGAGATAGTGTCTCCATTCCTTGATTGCGCGGATGATTCCTAGTAGCTCCTTATCATAGATTTGATAATTTCGTTCCGGATCGGAGAACAACTTGGAATAATATGCGCAGGCATGGAGGTCACCGTTATCGTCCTTTTGCATGAGGACTGCTCCTGTAGCGAAGTCCGATGCATTGGTTTCGATGACAAAAGGCTTGTCTTTGTCTGGCATAACCAGTATTGGCGCCTTGCCGAACTCGTTTTTGAGATGGTCGAAAGCAGCTTGTTCTTTGCTTGTCCAATGGAACACATTCCCGCCCTTGGTCTTGGTAAGATCAATTAAGGGTCTTGCATATTCGGAATAGTTCCGGATGAACTTTCGATAGAAGTTGGCGAATCCTAGAAATGCTCGCACTCCTTTCACGCCCGTCGGAGCTTCCCACTTGATGATCCCATTGACTTTTGCTGGATCCATTTGAAGTCATCCAGGGAGGAGAACTAGTCCTAGGAAGTCAGTACGCGTAGTCTTGAACACGCATTTCTCCAGCTTGAGATAGAGATCATTGTCGACCATTTTCTGAATGACTCGTTCAAGCTTCTTTTCCAACTCTTTTTCGCTTTCGGCAAGGATGAGGATATCATCCAGATAGCATAGTAGCCACCCTTCAGCGATTTCTTCTGCGAAGATTTCATTCATCATTCGCTGAAAGGTTGCCGGTGCATTGCACATTCTGAAGAACATGACTGTGGGTTCGAACAATTCTTGCTTGGTGATGAAGGCAGCCTTCCATTCGTCTCCTTGACAAATTTGGACATTGGTGTATGCTCCACGAATGTCAAGCTTCACGAAATACTTGGCATGTCAGAGTCGATCCATTAGATCCGATATGAGTGGAAGTGGATAGGCGTCCTTAATTGTTCCTTCATTCGCATAGCGGTAGTCCTGGCATGGACGTAGCCTGCCATCTTTCTTTCCTACAAAGAAGAAAGGTGATGCCATCGCAGATTGCGAAGGACGAATGTATCCTTTCGCAAGGTTCTCGTCGATAAAGGCATTCATAGCTTCTTCTTCCAGTTTTGATAGGTTATAGACCTTTCCTTGTTTAGGAACAAAGTCCGGCTTGAAGTCTATGTTGTGATCGTAAGATCTATGCGGTGGTAACCGTTCTGATGCCTTTTCTTCGAAAATCCGCTTGTATTTAAGAAGATACGATGGTATCGTCACTTTCTTCTTGGAATTCTTCTTCTCCTCGAGTGCTTTCTTTTGCGTGAGTTCCTGCGCCTTGTTTGATGCCTTCCATAAGATTCCATCTTTCTTTCTTGTTTGATGGGGATCTTTCTTGGCATTCGTTCATCGCAGTGCAAGATACTGCATCTTCCTTTCTCCTGCCGAGCGATGTTCTTTTTCTTCGAGCGTAACTTCTTGAAGTATGCCAGTATCAGGTTGATAGGCGAAAATAGCTTCTTTTTCTCTTATTTCCTGATCCTCCAAGTATGGTGCGCCTTTTATGTATGCAAGCAAGAGGTCCGAATCAACGGTTCCTGCTTCATTTGGTGCGGGATCGACATCAGACCAGTCGATCCTTCTCAAGGTTCGCTTGGCTTTGGCTTTCTCCTTTTTGATGATTGGAAGACGAACAGCGTCTTTGTCTTTAAAAGGCCAGGGGTCTTCATCTGGTACGTCTTCTACATATTGACAGACCTTGACTTCACCCGTTTGCCAATTGATGATTGGGTTGTGATCATGAAGCCACGTATTGCCAATGATCACGTCTTCTTTTCCTAAGTCGATGACAAGGAAGTCATCATTCCATTCGTACGTTCCTGCATGAACAGTTCCTTTGAATCGCTGGTTTGTAGAGTTGATGGGACTTCCATCGACACTACGAATCTTAACTTCCTTCTGCGATTTGAGCAGATGGAGTCCTGCTTTCTTCGCAAACGATTCATTGATGAACATTCCTTTTGCTCCAGAATCGACTAAGGCTCTTGCTGGAATACTTCGGGTTCTTGTGCCATCGTAATCTTGGAAGACGATATTGAGGTATATTTCGCTTCCTCGCTTGATATCGCCTCATATGATTACTTCCTCGGGGACCGTTTCTTTATCTGGGTGCCACGAGATCCCAACGCGCACCCAATTCCAAAACCCTCTGGATCGTCTTTTTCCATGGGTGGCGGATATCGGCGTGCATATTCATATCTATCTGGATTGTCTCCGAATTTCAGAAGATCGTCCATCGTCATGTTGCGTTTCTTGATACGGTCTCCTCGCATTTTGAGTGCATCTTCCTGTCGTATCCTGGCGAGTTCTTCTTTGGGGATGAATCTTCGAACCACATATGACTCTTCTTCTGAGTCACTGGATTCGTCCTTAGTTCATCTGATTTTGCGAACTGTTTTGGTTTTAACAGGGCGAGTTCTTCATACCCTGTGAACAACCGTTTCTTATTCGGATACTTCTTCAGATTCCGATGATTCAGATTCTGATTCTTCCGATGATGAGGATTCTGATTCTTCCTGTTCCGACTCCTCTGAGTTATCCTCAGAGTCGCTTTCTTCGACTCTCTTTACTCGTCGGCGTTTCTTCTCCGTTCCCTTGGAGTAAGATTTAGTCAGCTTGGAAGTCTTTCTTCGTCTGCCAGATCCGGAGTATTTCTTCATCCTGGAATTGGACGTCTTGGTCTTGGCATATGAAGTTGTCTTTCCTGAGCGATCTGGTGCTGGATCATATTCTGGATTCGGGCATTGTGCGGCGACATGTCCTGACTTTCCGCAGTTGTAGCAGAGTCCACCCACAGAACGTTTCTGATGGGTTTCTGAGGAGATCCGGTCAACGTCCATTGCGTCAGGGTCCTTCTCCGTCCTTCTTCCGCTTCCTGAAGAGCCTGAGATGAACTTGAAGATATTTGTCTTTCCGCTATGAATGTCCTGGAGGTCTGTGACCTTTCTTGCGGCCTTGCATGCTGCTGCATAGGTCGTTGGCGGACTTTCCGTGATGAAGACTTTTTCTGCAAGTTTCTCATTAAGGCCTCACTTGAAATGGATGAGCTTGGCGTATTCGTCGTCGATTTCGGCATATCGGTAGAGGATATCGAGATTTCCGATATACTCGTCGACAGTTTGCTTGTCCTGCTTGTACTTTCCTTCGAGAAGTACTTGCCAGGCTTGGTCCTTGGTTGCGACGCCGCCATACTTTTCGATAAGTGTCGTTTTGAAATCTTGGTACGTCCCAAGATTGCTGTGTTTTGCCATTTGGTTGGCTTCCCATGATTCGGCCCACTTTCCTGCTGTGGATGAGGAGTCGATTTGGGAGAGGACGAAGGCAATTTTGCTGAAGTCGTCATTGTAGACTCCCACATTTGCCTGTAGGTATTGTTCCACATTTTGGAGGAACGATGCATATTCTCGTTTGTCTCCCCTAAACTCCTTGATTTTTCCCATCTTCTTTTCCCGTGCCACTGGCTGCTTGGGGATTGCTCCCTGGTATCGTGCATAGAGTCCCAATGCTTGTTGGTACTCATTCCAGATGGCATCGGTGCAAGTTCCGGGATGGACTGGTGGTCCGAGAGCCAGGTCATATCGTGCATGTGTAGCCATACTTCCTGAGAACTGGAAGCTACCGGTTGGTCTTGATCCGGTTGAAACCGAACGTGTGATTCCAGGCACGTTGAGTAGGTGGGGTGGCTGATCCCTTCTGAGATCTGTGATTCCTGGATAATCTGGTCGAGTAGTACTGTCCGAGATAGATCTCTCGAGCGGGACTGCTCTTGCTTCGAGAGGATTAACTGGCTGTAATCCACCGGTTTCCTGTGAACGCCCTTCCTGTCATTCAACTTGGATTGATTCTCCTCGTGGAAGTTCTGTTACTTCGTCAAAGAGTTGTAGAGATTCTTCGTCAAAGGTTCCCCTTCCGCAAAGAACTTGTCTTATTTCTTCGATTTCACCCTCGAGCTGCTCTAGCCTCGGGTGATCTGTTGGTTCGTAGGCTCATCCTAGCCTAAATTGAAGTCGAAGTTGAACTGCTTCTGTCGACTTTTTGTCGTAGAGGTCTGTTAACTCCTCTGTGGTGACGTCACTGAGCGTAAATGGTGGTACTTCTTCGTCAGAAGTCACCGGTCGTGTTTCTGGTGTATCTTCTTCAGATACCTGGTCGTGTTCTCGGAAAGTAGTCGTTTTGAATCTTGTCTTGTCCTAAGATTCCTTGATTGCCTTCCCTGGGAAGGGCTTTAGCACGTCTTCAACGTG
>NW_024468533.1:244546-245559 GCF_001632365.1 Laetiporus sulphureus 93-53
TCGTGTTCTCGGAAAGTAGTCGTTTTGAATCTTGTCTTGTCCTAAGATTCCTTGATTGCCTTCCCTGGGAAGGGCTTTAGCACGTCTTCAACGTGTGCCTCAGATGAGGGCTTCTCTTCTGGATTACCACACGGGTAATCGCTAGTGCTTGAGTTCGTTCCTGTAACAAAAACTCCGCACTCCTGCCTTTTTGATCTTTGGTGGCCCTTAACCAATCTTGTACGCCTTTTGATTTGCCTGGTAACGTCAACCAGTCGGAGTCCTAGTCTTCTTTTCTCGACCTCGGATATCCTGTGCTCACTTTTTAAAGTGCTCAGCTAGTCACTGCTCGCTTTTTAACGTGCCCAGCTAGTCACGTCGAACTCCTGCCTACTCCTGTTTGAGCGCTTGGTCGTTCTGGCTTTTGATTTCCTCTGCTTGGTGTCCTATAACCAATCGTCCTTCCTATCTGCGTTTCCTCGATTGAAAACCAGCCTCGGCAAGGTGTGGGTGCCTTCTTTCGGTGGCCCTTAACCGGCGTCTTCTGTATACCCAGCGCCTCCGGTGAGGATGGGGCTCAAGTTGACACTGCCTTCAGCAGGTACCTTGCCGCAACAAGTACCCAGGTTCCGCTTCTCCGAGAATCTCCTGTCTGGCGAAGTACTGCCGCAACAGCTACTTCAGAGTGGTTCTCCCTGTTTTTCCAAGTGGTGCAGAGGCCGCAACGTGCACCTAGTTTCTCTAGAATTGGATACCCCTGTTTGAGGACTTGATGGAGTTGGTTTCTTCTGTAGCGTCCAAGTAGACCCCACTTCTCGTAAGTGGTTCTAAACCTAAACAGGTTGACCTATAGAAAAACCTCTTCCAAATGTTATGAAGCGTTCCCTGCTAGAACGTTCAGAACCACGTGTGCTTTCTCACACGTACTAGTCCACAGCATGGACAGAGACTTAGATACCAAATATACCTAACGTCTCCAATAGTCAGGCAGACTATTAGCAGGGTTTATAGTGTGGTCAAGCCTAGTAGACGAT
>NW_024468533.1:247674-248837 GCF_001632365.1 Laetiporus sulphureus 93-53
TGTTTCCTGCAGAGCGACCATACCGATCTGATGACATGCGCGTTCTCCGGCTTCTTGACTAGCTCGTAGGTTCCCATCACCTCTATCTTTGCCAGCTCTTCCTGCATTGCCTCTCACCATTGCTCGCGTTCTGGCCCGGCCATCGCCTCACGATACAACAGAGTGTCACCAGCCATGGCTGCCAGAGCATAGAGGGTCTCCCCCTCATCATCGTACTCATCCTCTGGCTGATCCTGCACGAGCTTCGCATGCTCGAGAACGCTCCTCGGAACGTGCTGTGTGCCACGTCCACCGGTGGTGCTGGTACCTGACTGTAAATTCCTGACTTATTGAGATGGCTGACGTATGCGTTTAGGACATCCAGCTCCAGGCTCAGGTGCACTCTCTGGCTCGGTCACGGTGCTCTCTGGCTGTGGCAGCTCAGCGTTCGCTTTAGTCGACTCATTCTGAATGGTTGCAGATGGCTGGATGGCGTTGGACGGCATGATGGTCACAGCTGGCTCAGATGTGGAGGTCGATGGAGATTGGAGTGAAGTGCCCGTAGGCGCATTCTGGCCCCTTTTGGCCTTGTTCAGCTCCCCCTCGGGCTGAATGTTGACAGTAACGGGCACATTGTTCTCGACGAAATGCACATCGCATTCGACGGATACCTTATGCTTGTCGGCCCAGTACACATGGTGGCCCTTGCTATGCACATCGAACCCAACCCAGCGACCTTGATGCGACTTCGAATCAAGCTTCGAGGCGGCATCGACGCGTACCCACACGGTGCAACCGAATCGAGGGAGCAGGTCGAGATGGGGCTTTTGCCCTGTAGCGCGTTCATGCAGCGTCGAGTCAGGGGTGTTCTGGGTCATCGTGCAGTTGCGAAGCCACATGATATGCATTACGGACTTGGCCCAGATGAACTTGGGGAGGTCCACGTCGAAGAGCAGCATGTGGGAGTGCTTGGTGAGCATCCGGTTAAGGCATTCGGCCTTGCCATTCTCCTGCAGGGAGTCATGCACGGTTCGGCGATGGTGCGTACCTTCGCTTTTCAGATAAGCCTGAAATTCCGTGCTCATGTACTTCTCCCCATTATCGCTCTGCAGTTCCTTGATGGAGTTGACACCTCGGTGAGCCTTCACCCATGAGCTGTAGGCCTTGTACTGTGTGAGTACATC
>NW_024468533.1:250057-373835 GCF_001632365.1 Laetiporus sulphureus 93-53
TTCTCCCCATTATCGCTCTGCAGTTCCTTGATGGAGTTGACACCTCGGTGAGCCTTCACCCATGAGCTGTAGGCCTTGTACTGTGTGAGTACATCGCTTTTGCGGGCAATAGGGCATACAACTGCCTCGTCTGAGTAGTCGTCGGTGAAGGAGACATAGTACTCCTTGCCACCGAGGGACTTCACCGGCGCTTTCCCCCAGACATCCGTGTGCACGCGCTGACCATACGCGATTACTTGCGGGCTCGAGCGCACCTTCGAGAATGACTCACGGGTCTGCTTCGCCTTTATGCAAGGTTCGCAGAACTTGGTGGTCATGTCCTCGAGTCATACTCTGGTGACGACATTAGCCTCAACCATCTTCTTGAGGGCAGGGACATAGGCATGGGCCATGCGTTGATGGAACTCAGTGAGTGATAGCATTACCGTTAATGCTGTCTCCTTCACAGGCGCTGATGGGACTGGCGATCCGGGTAGCAGGTACAGACCGTTGCGCTCGGCGGCTACAAACATGGTGGTACCTCGAGGAGAGATGACATGGCACCCGTCGTGCTCGAAACAGATGGTGTAGCCAGCCTTTGTAGTGCGGCTAATGAAGATGAGGGCGAAAGGCATAGACGGCGCATAGAGAACGTCGCATAGGGTAAACTTGACTGTCTTTCCCTTGTGCATAGTAGCGAGCGACGCAGACGTCACCTTCACCAGTGGCATAAAAGACACGGCCATCAGCTGATGTGATCGGCTTGCATTCGATCTCCCGGAATGTGGTAAAAAACGAGTGTACTGGATTGAAGTGTCGGCTTGCACCTGAATCGAGGATCCGGGTGAGCTTCGGGAGCTTCGCTCCCTCGACCTTCGAAAAATTAATCGCAATGGTGAATGCGAATGCCTCGTCATTGCCTGTTGTTACCGCATTTGCACTGGCTCCCCCTGAGCCCTTGTCGTGCTTCCTCCCTCTGTTCTTGCTCCATGGCCCTTGGCCCTCTTTTCCACCATCTTTCACCCAGCAGTCCGCTTTCAGATGGCCAGGCTTATTGCAATTGCTGCACGTCTTCCTCACGTCCTTTCCACCTGACCTCGTCATGAGCACGGAGTCTTCTGCAGTGTTCTGCGACTCATCCAGGGTGAACTTGTCACGTGCGACTGAGTAGATCTGGTGTAAGAGTTCATCGGATGTGATGGTGGGAGTGGGAGTTGTGGTGGTGCCAGTAGCCTGGATGGAAGCCAGGTGAGCAGCTGAGAGGATGGTGCATATGACAGGGCGATAAGACTCCAGGAGGCAGCTGATGATGAGCACGTGGTATTGCTTGTCGTCAAGAACACCGCCAGCTGTCGTGAATTCGGCCTTAAGCTTCTGGAGCTTATCTAGGGTTGGTCGAGGGTCCTTCTCCTCGGTGCAGCAGAGAGCATGCATGCGTCAGAGCAGTTCAGCCTGGACGAAGTCACCGCGATTGTCATACTCAGTGTTGACTATCTTCCAAGCTCCAGACACCTTCTTCTCGGGGATAATCCGGAGTTTCAGCATTTCCGGTAGCGTCTGGTACAGAAGCGTTTTGATCACCTCATGTCCGGCTGCCCATGTGTTGTATGCATCCGCGTATGCCTCATCTGCATCGGAATCCACCCCTGGAGCCGTGGGTGCAGTAGGCTCCTTGTCACGGCCATCGAGATATCGCGCCAGCTTCTTTGCCGTCACGGCGGACCTGAGTTGCTCCTTATAGAGCACCCAGTTTGATCCATCTTCCGCAAGGCAGGGGATCCTGACTGATGATTCATGATTGCTGAGCGACATCTCGTAGTGGCCGGTGGGGCTCATAACCTGTAAACGGATGGAAAAGGAGTGGACAGGAGGACACACGCTAGAGTCAAAGGCTTCAGCTCCTTGATGATAGAAGGACTATATTAGTAGTATGTACCTAGAGTCAACTACGATACATTAGTATGTAAGCTGCATTCATGCAGGACAGTATCGGTACTCATAGGCTTCAGCTCCTTGATGATAGAAGGACTGAAGCCCGCAGAACAAGCAAAGCGGGTGAAAACTCTTACGGGCGCTAATGCTCGATAAGTACATAAAAGGAAATATCAGCTGATAAGTCCATACTTAAGTATACTAGGCTTGATATTTCAACATACCCCTGGTTGAAACAGGGAATGGACCGTATGGCTCGAATCACCGGACCAAACATCTGCGTCGATCTTATGCGTAGCCACAACGAATTGGCCTTCTACCCACTATGCTTCTTCTGATCGACCATCATCATGAACGTGATCTCCGCTGATGCAATCGTGTCGGCATACCCCACACATCTTCTCAGCCGTCGCGGTATTTGCTCATACACCATCAGTGATTATCGGTAAGGCACTCACTGCAAGGAGAAAGCACAAAGACCGCAGTTTCTCATTCGACGACATCCGCACCATGTCCTGCACTCGCTGGAGCTGCCCTCACTGGTGATGGTTCTTCTCAGATGATGGATGCCTCAACCCTGTTTTCGACAATGCATGCACCCACACAGTCAGCGATGTTTCATAACGTGGCGGATCAGAGACTTACCCTGCTGTAGGCCGTGTACGGCAACAGAACGAGGGCCCAACGTCTGGGCGGGTCTCGAGATGACATGGAAGAAGTCTGGGACAGCTTCCCGTATCTGCAACATGTATTCATCATTTTACGATAATGCTCAATGTCGTTCGTTTCTTTAAGTGATTCATCCTAGTTGGCTCTTGCCTGCATTGTTGCTGTTCACCAACATGAGGCTGCAGAGATGTAATATAGAGCTACGTTCACATAAGTGATACACACCGCATCTTCTGCTACTGTGATTGAGTTTTCGTGTCATTTGGAACCGGTGCCCAGCGCCTCTTCAACCAAGTGACACCGCAGACATGAAGCGTTTTGCACACGTGGCAAATGCTTAGCAAATGTCGACAGGTTTTTTGTCTTTGTGATCTCAATTTGCTATGGTTCCTTCCTACATTCCATATTAAGTATTTGCATATAATATGTTGGAGGCAGAAATTTAAAATCATATATTTCAAGAAATGACACTATTTTCAAACTCATCAAATACATTTAAAAACTGAGTGCTGTTGAATGTAATCATACATTTTTGAATTCCAAACCATCACATGTATAAAATACCCAGTAGCAGACAAAGGTGTAATTATGCCTACATTCTACTTCCCTACTGAAGTCATTCTAACCAAGATTACTACAATGAAAGTCATTCGTAATTACACCTTCATCTGCTACTGGGTATTTTATACATGTGATGGTTTGGAATTCAAAAATGTATGATTACATTCAACAGCACTCAAATTCTAAATGTATTTGGTGAGTTTGAAAATGGTGTCATTTCATGATTTAAATTTCTGCCTCCAACATATTATATGCAAATACTTAATACAGAATGTGGGAAGGAACCATAGCAAATTGAGATCACAAAGGCAAAAAACTTGTTGACATTTGCTAAGCATTTGCCACATGTGCAAATCGCTTCATGTCTGCGGTGTGATAACTTGAAGCCACCGATGCGTCGCGGTCACGTGGTGGCGCTTCGGGATTCGGGAGTTGCTGCGTGGCGCGCGCGTGGCATTGCAGTACCGCACTACATCTTGGGATGAACGCCCACCCTCGTACTGGGAATCACCGTCGTATCGTGTTTACATAGTGCGGTACAATGTCCTCAAAGAGGCCTCGTGTTTCCGGCGGTTCGGATAAAGAGCCACAGAAAGGTGCGAAGCACCAGAGGATGGCGGATTACACGTTTTCCATACCGTCGCCACCATCTCCATCGATTTCTGAACATCCAAGTATGGCAGCAGCGGGAGATCCGAGCGACTTCGGCGTTACTTCAAAGAGTACCAATTTGAGAGGGCGAAAGAGGTTTCTGGCAGATCTAGAGGCTGTGCAGAGGGCATCTATCGAACATAGGGGCTTGAGGCTCACTGGTATGTCAGCATTTGGCCAACGATGAGTAGCAGCTCTCGTCATATGGCGAGTTTGTATAACGGCATATGCAGATATACAACTCGGAGAGGAGGAAGGGACATTCAACTGTCGCGTTTCGCGAACCGGTGGTGTGCATGTTCTTTCGCTGAACTTCCTAGTATCCGGTACGTGATGCCATCGCTTGGTTAGAGTATGTAGTCAGAACCGTTTTTCAGACACATCTGAGTACCCTAGCGACCATGTGCTGTTCTGTTATTCATCAGATGAACCCGTTCCCGAACAATTCAAGGAAGCAATTGATGAAATCCCACGCCAGGGAGCCCTTAGCCTTAGGCACACATTAGACGGGCTTCTTACCACCTTTGCTAAGATTTTGAATAGAGAACCACACTCAGTCGACGAAGAAGAGGATCAAGATGAAGAAGAAGACGTAGATGGAATATTTGAAGATTATGACACTTACTCGGAGGACAATCTCGGTATCACAGCCAAGAACAAGAGCAATATCGACATGAATCTCATGCAACGGTGAGTTTTCAACATTTTCATCTTATGCAATGATCCGTGATTCTCTCTGCTCAGAGATTTCAATGAGATGATCGTCTGGAATTATCGGCCTGGCTACATTTCCTTCGGGACAGACGAGTTTATACTTTCTGTCTCGCTGCCAGTGGTCGCGCTCACCCGAGACATTCCTGCTCGTGCGTTGATGGCATGGGACCGTCGGTTGCTATCCCAGAGCCAGCACCTGACAATGCTCATTTCGGGTATGCGAGGCACTTATCCCGTTCTCGAGCGTGATGGCATCCTGCACCCAGAAGCTTCTATGCGAGATGCCATCTTGCAGTTCCGGGTCGGACTCACTCCCAACTACAAGCCCACGAAGCAGGACGCCATGGATGCAGTACGCGTGTTCAGAATGAAACAAGAGGTTCAAAACCTCAAATCAAATTCAAAAGCACAAACCGCTTCTGCTGTTGGTGCTCCTGTATCATATGATGGCGACGACGCCTCTGAAAACAACGACGAGGAGCCACAGCCCGATCCGTCAACTTTCCAGTCATTCAGTCTGAGCGCATCGCTCGAGTCGCTAATGAATGACTATTTCCTCCGTGTCATGCAGCTACGGCTGAAGTATGACCTAGGATGGGCAGGCGCAGAAATGCTATGCTGGCAAGCTGAGAAGATGCAGCAAAGGCCAGAGGATGCCTTAAATTTTGTCTGGATGGTAATGTTTCTCGAGTGTTGGATTGTGGATCAGCAACTGATGCGACACTCCAGCATGTACGAGCAGCTGACGAACAAGAGGCGGTTTTGCAACAAAGCTACAATCTACCTCCGGATCCACTTCTCTCTGGTCAGTCTGACGGACACATCAACCTGCCCTTGTTGGCATTCTGCTATCTAATTCGTCGACTGATGGTGCGTGGGCAAGCTTGGCTCCGCCTTAATGTCGAACGCTGAGATATGGTCAAGCTTTGTTCTCGCTACTGCATTGTGTGTCATGATAGGCTGAACACAGAGTACGAAACGTTGAAGCCATACGTCTGTGACTCGAGGCTCTGTACTTACCAATACTACTTCCTGAATCGTGGTCTGTCGCTTGAGGTCCGTCTTCTGAGCTTAGACCATAAGTTCCTGCAAACTCGCTTACACCATTCGCCGCAGTACGAGATTCGTGCCAACCCCGAGGTTGTCGACCTTCTTGTCTCGTTAGCCTTCGTGGCAGCGCGGGAAGGGGCACTTGATAATCCCTTGCCCATCGGAATGGGTCTTCGAGTGGCCAACCCCGGAGGCGCACCGACGGGCGAGCCCGATAGCCTTTGCGACTTCGACACTTTGACTCTACCACAGGTACAGCAGTTCTGCATATCATGCTTGTCGATGCGGTCGACTGACCTCTCCAACAGATGCAGTCAGCCATAGCGAACCTCATACAGACTTTGCCTCCAGTACGTCCTGTCACTTATTCCTTTGATCTCAGTGCCGGCACAGATCGTGATTTCTGCCTGTAGATTGCGGATGTAAAGAAGTTTCTAGATAAACATGATACCATTGGTAAGGCGAAGCCGAGGCTTCACGACATGAACCCCCAGACCCCTAGTGCCGCTTGGCTGGTGCTTCGGTGGTACAGTGTTACCCCGATTGTTTTGAGCGAATCAGCATTACTGATGACAAACAGGTGTATTGCATCATGCACAGCTCATGTGGAGGAGCTAAGCCCTGTGGATTGCATCCAGGGCATCGGTGCGTGACGTCCGATCTGGCCGCATTTTCAGCTAACACAATTTGTGGACTGCTTCTAGATTCTACTTGGAGACAGTTTCGCTTCAGCATAGGAGCTCCTGATGTAGAAGCCCGATTCAAGACTGCGTTGAAGGCGGCCCAGAACCAGGATCCCAACGCCTTAGACTATCCTGCGCTCTACGTTCGTATTACACCTGCGGCTTTTCACAGGCAATCTAATTATGTTTGTAACAGGCTTTCCATGGCTCTCCGCTGAAGAATTGGCATTCAGTGAGTCGACTCTGTCGCTGATGTGTTCCAGCTAAGTCTCGCAGATCATCCGCCATGGCCTATGGTATAAGACTATTGCTAACGGTCGGGCGTACGGTGACGGTACGTTAGGATGTGATTTATCGTTGCGCAGGCTAATGGTGCACAGGCGTGTACTTTTCAAAGGAAGGATCTCTCTCGATGCAAACGTATGCCAGGACGAGCACGTCGTGTTGGTCGAACAGTTCGATCGGTGCTCAGCAGTGCTGTGCTCTGGCAGAAATCGTGAACCTTCCACAACAGTTTGTCAGGACAAACCCATTTTTCGTCGTGAAGGATACCGAATGGATTATGTGGTACGTCACGGATCTCGAGTGATTTGCAGCAAGATTATAACTGCAGAGCGCTCGATCTCTCAGCCGTTATCTCCTTGTAAAATCGGCTTCAAACACCGAGGAGGTTCCAGAGGATAATACTGAGACGGAAGTTGAGCAGGAAGTGATCCCATTTGTCCCCTTGGATCCACGTCATCCCATCACTATGTCCACGGCGTCGATTCGCATTCCAGATCCCTCTTACAAGCTCGTGAAGCTTCTCGAGGTCCGTCAGCAAGAGCAATCCGATGCAATGGACCTCTTCGATGAAGACGACATGAGAGTATTTGATTATCAAGCGGTCGCTCCGGATCCTGCAGTATGCGAAGAGCCCACCAATGCGGACGACTGGGTTCACGATGCTGCCTGGGTCAACGCGACTGTTGAACATTTACTGCCTCCGCCCAGCGAGGCGACTCCACAGGCGACCATGGCGCTGCAGAAGGAGTTGAAATCCATGCTCCGCGAACAAGAAAAAGCGAAGAGCCTGAGGGAGCTCGGCTGGTATATGCCTCCTGATCTGATCGGCGATAATCTCTTCCAGTGGATTGTCGAGTTGCATTCGTTTGAGAAAGAGTTACCGATCGCGAAGGACATGGAAGCCCAGTTCGTTTTCGGAAGAGTTGCTGTGGGGCAATTTGCTAAAAGCTGATTTGACAGAGGTATCAATTCTATCGTATTCGAGATACGCTTTCCACCGAGCTATCCGCATGCGCCGCCTTTCTTCCGTATCTTGAAACCGCGGTTCCTTCCCTTCATACGTGTAAGGTAGTTTCCTTGTGCCATATATGCTTAGCTGAACATCAACAAATCAGGGCGGAGGAGGCCATGTCACTGGTGGTAAGTTGCCCGCTTGTTCACATATTTGCCGAAGTGAAACATTTTGACTTGTACAGGAGGATCGATGTGCATGGATCTGTTGACTGCAGATGGTGAGTTACATTTCGCAAAGCAAATTCATCTACAATTACTAAGGTGCCGTTAGGCTGGCTACCAAGCTACAGGTGAAAACATGCCTTGGTCCACTTGGCACGCTCGCAAGCTAATTTCGCTGCAAGCATATCCGCGATCTTGCTGCAGATAAAGCTGGCGATATCAAACCTCGATCCACGACCTGCTCGCCTTGCGAGTAACTGGGATCAGTTCGTCTTCCTACCGTTCGCACGTCATTTCCAGCTCACTGTGGTCTGCTACCAGGGCCTATAACATGAACGAGGCTCTCGAAGGATACAAGAGAGCCGCGAATACCCACGGTTGGAAGGTAAGATAGCAATTAGCTCAGGAGACGATTTCATCTAATCTGCTCTATAGATCCCTCAAGGTCTTGAACGTCTTGCGTTGAACTGAGTGTCCTTGTTTTGCCAGCATATGTCCCATCCTCTGTACAACTTCTGTGTATTCATACCATTGCTGTCGTTATGTAGATGTGAGATATGTGAAACATTATTGACCAGAGCAATGCTTCAGCTCGGGCAAAAGAAAGGACCCAGTAGCCCCGGGGAGATCTGGGGTGGTCATACAGCGTATGCTCAGAACTAAAGAATGTCGAGCAGTGTACTGTCAAGGCTGCGTGGTTGGTGCGGATCAGTTGCGCGTCAACATCGCGTATTACAGCGCCGATGTCGTTCTGCTGCGGAACGGTGGCTGCAGAACCGTCCGTTAAGTACAATCATTCATACTGAGATGCACTGAACATCATCTGTATCAGAACATTGAGCGATCCCTTATCTCAATCGAAGGAAATGGAATTGTTATCGTCAACGATGATAGAAATATGTTTACACAGGAGCGACTCTGCTAGACAGTAGGTCGGGAATATAATTGACAGATAACTCAACAAGCAAACGCAAACGCACAGCGACATATTAGAATAAATGTTAGGACGTGTGAGAGTGGCCCATAGCGCAAATCGCGGCACTTCGTCGTGAGAGGCGATCGACGATGGGAGTCAGCCGCTGAAGGGACAGGGTCACAGACAGGAGGCATAGTACCAGAGAGAGGACCAAAGACAAATTCGAGAGAATCGAGGTACGAGGTTGTACCGAAAAGAAAAGAAACGAGAATAATCGCCGTAGATAGCTGGGACCGTTCGTCGAGAACTAATAGTGGACAGTCCCGTGATGTGTTCAGCGTCGGAAGTACAACCATACACAGTACATCGAATTCAGATCGGTTAGATTGGGACGACGGGTTGCTTGCTTGTGAAACCCAGTGGCAAATCCGCCGAGTTTACTGCGCAGTGCCAAAGTGCACATTCTCTTCGCCGAGGTGCGTTTCCTCCGCAGATGTGGCAAAACTCTGCCTCTGCGCATCGACCGCGGCAGACGTGCGTGGCTCTGGCGTAGTCGGATACAGGGACTCAGGTGAAGCCGGCGGGGGTGGGTGCGGCGCAGCAGCATCTGGAGGTGATGCAGGCGTGTAAAGTATACGCATCGTGCCGCTCCCTAGATTTGCAGCGGGCGGAAGCAGTGCAAGAGCTGCTGAGGGAGGCGGTGAACGTAGCGTTTGGTCAGCATAGGCACGAAGCATGGCGTCCGGGGACATCGCTGCAGAGACATAGGGGATGGTGCTCGCGATCGGAGATACGGTGGACTGGTGGACTGGCTCAGGTGCAGTGGGTAAGGTAGTGTGCTGGGAAGGTGGCAACGTGGAAGCGCCAGGGAAAACCATCTCGTCCTCTGCGCTGGACCTGCCGGTACGCATCACTAAAGAAGAGCATAAGTAACATGCAAGAGTATTCGTTGTTGTGGACTCACTAGATAAGGCAGGGAGAACTGCATCCATGCTCGTACGCGGCGGTACGTCCTGACCAGCCATACGCGCCCGAATGTCGTCTACTGTTAAAGTCATGGGACCCTCCGTTTGCGTGGGCGACATCTCTCCGGGATCTCGCGTGTAGGCATCCGGAAGCGGAGGGACATGGTCAGCATGGAATGCCCGCGTGCGGCGGTATTCTGAGGACGGACGCGTATCCGGCGCGAAGGACACCCGCGAGACACGCGATGTTCTGTCCGCGGCGCTGTACGCCGACGTGCGCACGTTCGGGCGCACCTGCGCCATGTGCGGCGCTGAGAAGTCCAAACTTGGCTTCTCCGTCATCATCTGCACCCCGCGCGTGCCGATGCCCGCATGCCCGCTTTCCACCGCAAATGTGCTCGAAGAACGGATGTTGCTGAGCGAAAACGACGAGCGGTTCTCCGGGGAGGTCGACGTGCGCTCGGACACATGCATGCTGTTCCGAATCGCCGCCGTCGCGCCCGCCGTAGTGACCGACTTCCACTCCGACGAGATGGTCGACATGCGCTTGTCAATCGCAACGCTGAACCGCTTCCGCTCGCTCCTGCCTTTCTTCCGACTTCGCCATACGTACACGCCAACCACGATGGCGATGACCACCAGTAGTGGCAAGATCACCGCCGCAGCGGTTTTACCACCGGAGAGTCCATGAGAGGTGGATGGGACGTTGTCTACCTTCGTGATCGCCTCAGATGAGCTGTCTTGAGAGGTACTGCTATTCTGGCTTCCGCTGTAGGTCATATTGAAGATGGGACCTGCGGGGAGGGTCGCCATGAAGAGGGTATCGCCGGACTCGATAATCTCGAGCTGTAGACGGACACTCGACGTTGAATTCCACCAAGATGGCTGAAATGTTGTGTTATAGCTGCCAAATGCATAGTCGACTCCCTCCCACGCGTGTATTCGCGGCGTTTCTGTGTCCGGGGCGAACAGGTATATGTCCACAGCCGTCGTGTTCAAGCAGGAAGTATCCCAGGTGATGTTGACCTGACTGGTCGACGAGATGACATCCCCCGAGCTGGGAGACTTGTAAAATCCTCCAGAAGAGCAGGCTGCAAAGACTTCAGGTACATCCATTGGACGTCTGCTGCTAGGACTCACTGTCGCGTTTCCTGCTGGAACGCAGAACATGTCCTGAGCGGATCTTCTTCATACCAATCGCCATTCTGTTGTTCAGAGGTGTGCCGCAATAGCTTAAAGAGAGTATTGTACAGGGAGCGTGAGCAATAAAAAGGAGCGCAGAGCGGCGAGAACGTCGAGAATAATAGCGGCGACAAGGATCGCAACGACGACGGCCGCGAACAAGGATGTCAGCCACGCCCAACGCCCAAAATGGCAACTGGCATCAAAGTCCAGAATTCAACTCGTCGAACTACGCGGTCTAAACGTTCCGTGGTCGCACAACCTTTGCTGAGTACTGGTTTCAAAAGAGGTATAATCATTGAACGATGAAAAAAATGAAGAAAACATATTGTACGCCAGATCAAGACACAGTCCCGCGGTGGACCCACATGGGTGTCGACTATCCAAACATATTCCGAACAGACATGCCACACTCGATGCTTCACCGGAGTGTTGGTGACCGTGACGATTTCCTCCCCGGCAAGTCAAGAGGCCTAGGCTCCACCAAACCCTCGCTTGACTCTATTCCATCAGCCTTGATCGCCACCGCCTGTTCGGGACTTCCATACGAATACGGCGCCAAGCGAATATTCTCGTCGCTCAGGTCCACGTCAGCTCCGTACGACGTGTACGGGCGGCCGTTCGCAGCGACGCCAAACGCCTCATCGAAGTTCATCCGTGTGAACGGCTTGCCGTCCGCGTCGACCGTGGTGACGCGCGGGCCGCGCGTGTACGGCTTGTGCCGCATGTAGTCCCAGAAGAACTTGAGCGAGCCGACGATCTCGACACCGAAGTCGCCTAATAGAAGATGGGATGGTTAGTAAGGGAACGTGTGAAGACGATGATAGACGCCTATTTACTGTAGTTGATGCTGAGAGAGGGTTTGTGAGTGAGGAGCTGCTTCAACAGTCGAGAATTTACTCACCTATCCCAGAGTGGCCGCCAAATTCTCGTGGTCACACCCGACTGCTTGTATTCAGATGCGGAAAATGACCACAACATGAAGCCCGAGAAGAACACCATCTATTACTCAAGATCAGTTTGCGAAACACAAACACGGGACACATGATAATACCGACGCACTTCAATACAAGTGGCTAGGGCGTTCAGACCGTCCGCGATGTTCGTCTCCGTCCAGTATTCCGTTGCTGATGGAAAGAATGTGTGATGAAAAGTGTACTCTCGAAGCCAGCGACGACGTACCATGGATGACTCTCCCTTCGAGTGCATCGAACTGAAGATAATTAAGCGCTCTCATTTAACGCAGAAGCAATGTGCACTCACAACCAGACCTTGATAGAACGTGAACATGACAATGAGTTTGATGGAAAGGAACTTCGAGAGCGGCCGTTTGCCTTGCAACTCTTCTTTCGTGAGAGCATAGAAGATGATAAGGCCGTACAGAGCGATGCTGAGAAGTTGTATTCAAGTTGACACGCATGAGGCTAGGCAGTTGGGACAGAAAGCTCAGAATGCATACGTTATACTGACGCCATCAACCACCTCGAGATACGCATTCGCAGTCTTGAAACTCCAAGATCCAGATTCGCATAGGACACCCTCTGCTTGACAGATGATGCCGACAATCGATATTACTACGACACCGGCGAGATACTGAGCATCAACGAAGTAAACTTGTCGACCACGTGCTGTGGCAACTCACGCGGCCTAATGATCACATATTGGAGAACAGACCACTGTATATCGCGGTGAGTAGGCTATATTTTCATACGTACCAGACAACGAGACTACCTTGAGGGTATACATGAAGTAGGCCTACGCGCCGAGGTGAGCAATGAGACATTCACACTCGCTCAATACATACCTTGGTCGGTCTGTATCTCAAGCAACAAAACTAACATTTCATAAGCAACGATAGTAGCGGTCGCGGAGAGTTGAAGACAAACCGGAAGAGGCAGTTTTTTCTTCTCCTTACTTGATATTGCGTTGTCGACATTGTGGTCTTTCGTCGTTGCAGCAACGTACTCAATGAGTAGGAGTCTAGCGATTGTCAGATAGGCGTGTGGGGGTAGAGATGAGGTACCCACAGGAAGGCGCTAAGGGTTACGGACTGGGCGTCTGGTCAGGCTCCTACTGGCCTTCATCTAC
Source organism: Laetiporus sulphureus 93-53 (assembly GCF_001632365.1). NCBI lineage: Eukaryota > Fungi > Basidiomycota > Agaricomycetes > Polyporales > Laetiporaceae > Laetiporus > Laetiporus sulphureus. The sequence goes on from NW_024468533.1 coordinate 262,909, forward strand.
GATCATCACACACCTCATACGCTGGTAATGGAATTAAGAATCAGGTAGAAGCGCTGAAGTCACACAACGCACCAGATTCAATGAGCGAGTAGTATGTGTAGCTTCGGAAGTATCGGTACGAGAAGAAGGATATCACAGCATACACAGCAGGCATGTACAGGACCCGGAGGCTGTGGCAAATCATCATCATCCCAAAAGAATCAATGGGAGCGCAAAGAGGAAATGAGGGAGGAGCCGTACATCTGACGCTGCTCCCCAGGATTGGTATAATGTCTGCGAAGCCCGACATCAGCCTGTCACCACGGGGATCAAACTCAAGGGTTCTCACCTAGCATGTTGCAGCACGTTGATCACGGTGAGCAGAACCGTCTGATGAACGCGCGTTTATTCCGGTGAACTTTGCACAGCCACTCTATTCGCAAAGAAAAGACGTACAACCACTGCACAGACGCCAGCAATGAGCCAGCCTACTCGGTGCGCATCCCAATCGATGCCATTGTTGCTCCAGAAACTATCCTGCTCCACCGTCTCGCTGTTGTCGGATGGGCATAACGTTGAGTTCACCATTTACTGCGGCTAATCAACGAGTATCTTGTAATCGACCTGAGCGGAGAGTGGCTGAATAACAAAGTGTTCGTCGTCAAGGGGGATGTGGGTCGAACAAGACGCTTGAATATGAGCCCAGCGCAGATCGCAAAGATAAAATCGAGAGCAAAGAGGGTGTAGCACAGGTTTGAAGGAGCGCTGCCTTGTTGTCGCAGCCCGCTGCAAGAAGCACTAAATCCGATGCTGCGCAGCGGCTGAAACTAGCGAAGACTGGAGAAAACTGCCGACCCAGGCTTGCCGGTGGCGAGGTGAGCAGTGAACACAGCAAGCGAGCGTAGCCGAGAGTTCGCTTAGTCGCAATGGAACCGCTGGGTACGGCCACGGTCAGTGTACGAGAGCAAAGTGCAGGCAGCCACCGTAACCGAAGACGGGATAGTAGATCTCAGATTTTGGCGCCGAACGCAAGTCGCACAGATGCACTTACTACAAAAGCTTTCATATATGCGCTTCGACCCACCAGTGGTTTGTTACTGCTGCATGAAACTGAAAGTTTCTCCGCCAGAGAATGCGTTTCTGATTCACAGTGCCGCTAGTATGTATTGTTGTTGAACACCGTAAACTTTCGATCACATTTTACTAGCCACGCAGCGTCCACTGCAATAATCACTTGTGCACGACTTGCGCTGCGTCATATCTCGCATTGTTGCTTCCAAGTGTTCATTGTGTACCACGATAGTGCAAATATGGCTATACTAACGAATAATTCCTTAGCTGATCATGATCGGACTGAGAATGCTGCGATGTAGAGCCGTCAAATTGGACATCGCGAAACAGGGAGTTGGGGTTCCAGGTGATCAATCAACGTGCTTTTTTTTTTGACTCTGGCCAAGTCGTATCGTATTTTATGACGCTTTATTAACAAAAAGCACAGCAATGTCGAGCATTTTTCTTGGCCAGCGTCTGATCAAAGCCGTAGATGACGCGTTGTTTGGGCCACTGATGCGGCAGCCTGCAAGCCGCAGGAGAGTATGATGTGTTCGCTCGGCAACCAGCAAAGACGTTAATCAGCGGCCGACCCGGGAAATCTCAGGCTGACTCACTGGTCGCTGCGGGAGTCCTATAAATCTACCTGATGTGTCCTCGCCCAACGTTAACATCACGAAGCATCTTCCTCTTGAACTCCTCCGCAATATCCATCAGCAAATAAGATGACTCCGTCGCACTACAACCGTATCATCCTCGTACAGAGACCCACAGGGCCCGTGGATTCGTCCACCTTTCGACAGGAAACCCTGCCTTTTGACCTTAAGCCTGGAGATGGCCAAGTCCTCATACGCATCCAATATCTCTCCGTTGATCCTGCGCTGCGCATGCTGCTCGACGATATAAAGTCATTTACCACGCCGACGCAGATAGGCGAACCCGTCCGGTGCATAGGGGTCGGCACTGTTGTCGAGTCCGGCAAGAACAGCCCTCTTGTCCCGGGTGACATCGTTAGCGGATTTGTCGGTGAGCGATCTGTCTATGCACTCTTGGCCTACAAAGTGCAGTCGCTGATGAAGAAACGTAGGATGGACGGAGTATGTCGTAGCTGATGCCGAACAGTTCACCAAGGTCGTGTAGGTTGTCACAAAAATGTGCTCACTAGCAGACACTTCCTGAGCTTTGTCAAGTGTACCAGATGACGCTAATATTGTCGACGCGTTAGGAGCCCTGGGCCATATCGGTTTGTGTTTTAGCTCTTGTTTCGGAGCTATGCTCACAAACCGTGCACAGGGCTCACTGCTTACTTCGTGTGTCGAACGTTATTGCGTCACCGGGCCAACCTACTCACAGCGCTCGATCCAGGGTCTCATAGATGTCGGCAAAATCCAGGCCGGCGAGACTCTGCTCGTCTCCGCTGCCGCAGGGGCCACCGGATCGCTCGTCTGCCAGCTCGGTCTTGCGAAAGGCGCCAAAGTCTACGGCATTGCGGGCTCGCAGGCTAAGTGCGAATATCTCGAGAAGACGGTCGGCGTGACCAAGGCGTTCAACTACAAGAGCCCGACATTCCACGAGGCCCTCGCCAAAGAGATTGGCGGCTTCGATTTGTTCTTTGACAATGTCGGCGGAGATATGCTCGACTTTGCACTGACGCTGATGAACACGCATGCGCGTGTCGTGTTGTGCGGTAAGATGAGTCCACGCCTCTCGTCCTCATTGACTGACAACTCCTCTATGCGATGATACAGGAAGCATTTCTGAGTACAGTAAGCATCTTCACGTTTCACCGACCGTGCTGTCTTGATAAATTGTCCATGATAGACTCGACGCAGCTCAAGCCGCTTACGAACCACGTCCAGCTGCGCATGAAGCGTGCCAAGATGGAGGGATTCAGTTTGTAAGTACTAACGCCACCACGTTCAGCCGACACCTCTCCCACGCGTCGTCATTCTGCAGAATCGACTATCTCCCGCGCTTAGCCGAAGGCAAACAGTATCTGGCGGAACTGATGAAGCAAGGGAAGTTGAAACAGCAATATCATATCGTCAATGGTCTGGAGAACGCGCCGAAGGCGCTGGGCATGCTATTCACTGGCGAGAACAAAGGGAAGCTGTACGTCCTTTGACAGCGGAAACGTCTGTTCTGTGGGCTGACTGAGGTTCTCTTAGCATTTTGAAGGTGGCAGATTGATGAGATATCAAGGTCTTTTGAAGCGTCTGTATTTGTATTGCGGCTCGTGTAACCTCATAAACCACTTCGAAATCGTCGGTCTTGATGTATAAATTCGCCAGGTATGGCCTTAGCCAAGCAGCTCTGCGGTTATGTAGTGCTTCTGGATCCTCGTTTTGTGCACGCAGCTACTAACACTGCTGTGCGGGAGGCACGCCACTGAGAGCCGGAAGTCTCATCCAAGTCGTTATTGATGTTGCCTGCTGGCTGGTTTGAAGATTTCTCGTGCAATCGCCTTCGATTTCCGGCTGACCGCCATAGCACCCTGCACGCGTTGATGATGCCCCTTCTCAGCTCTCGATGTCGTCGAATGACATGTCAATGATCGTCGGACTCAAGGCTCGAAAATAAATCTACGAAAAGAGACGGTTCGTACCCTGCTGCCCTATCCAACAAATCTTACGTCGTGACAACGCAGCGTACCCGTCTATACGTCAGATTCCCTCCCTTTCGGGTATGTTTACATCAACACCATGACTCCACTGTGCCAATTCAGCTTCTGCGCTGCTCGCAGGTAGAATAACAAAAGAATTTATTAGTTCTTCGACTTCGCAGTTCCCTTTGCCGTCCCCTTTGCGGCCAGTTTTTTGGCCTGTTTTTTTTTTGGCCTAAAGAACACACTGATTAATCTGAGAATAAGAAATACACGCACGGCTCTACACCTCACCGGAGACGATGCCGCTTTGACAGGAACCGAGCCTTTGACTGCAGTGGGTTTATTTTCTTAGCCTACGGTCAGTGGTTACGGTTCAGCCCTTCCTTGGTCCACTTATGTAGGTTGGCTCGGCCATCGATGCTGACCGTAGGTGTAGGTTAACCTTCCTCACAGAATCGGATGTCCTCGTGATCTTAGGATGTGCTTTGGTGGATGCTCCCGTTGCCGCTGCAGTTATCGTCTGCGTGACGGTCGTATTGCGCACGTTGATGAGGTTCACGGCGGTGACACCCAGCTTGAACGAGGACATGTTTCTTATCGATCTCAAGCGCTAGCAAGACGTTCAGCGAGGATTTAGCTTGTGCTTATGGGGGATGAAGAGAGGGCTGCTGCTGGGGTGATGCACATCCTTTATCTGCCGAAATACTGCCGCATGTGAGCAGCAGGAGATGAAAGAAGCCGAGGAGGCGCTTTCTTCAACGTGCATGTCGCGTTTTGGTCCCTCATAATGGCAACGCCTCGGACTGGGAATGCTGTTCACCGGCGAGAACAAACGAAAGCCGTACGTCCTTTGACAGCTGAATGGTCTGTTCTGTGGGTGGCTGACCGTCATACTAAGGCACGCTGCAAGCGTTGATGATGACTTCTCTGAGTCAATGTCCGGAATGAGTCTGACAAGTCAACGCGTCGTCTGGTTCTAAACCAGAGAAGAAAATTACAAAAAGTGACGGTTTGTACTCTGCTGCCCTATCCAACAAAGTGTACGCCTTGACAATGCAGCGTAGTACGCGCCTACACACCAGATTTCCTCCCTTTTCGATATTTTGGACATCAATTCCATGACTCTGGCGGTCCAATTCAGCCTCTTACTGCTCGCAGGCTGCGCGTAGAATAATTCGTGCAGAATAGTCCTTTAAAGCTTCGACATCGCCATTTCCTTCGGAGCCGGAGTCTTGGCGACGACTTTGACTGCAGTGGGCTTTTTACCCTACATCGGTAGTTATTCAGCCCTTAGTCCACTCGTCTAGGTTGGCACGGCCATCTGTACTCACCGTAGGCATAACCTTCTTCACAGAATCGGATGTCTTCTCCGGCGTAGGAGGAGTATCGGTATCAGTGGATGTTCCCGTTGCCGTTGCAGTTATCGTCTGCGTGACGGTCGTATTGCGCACGGAACGGAGGTTCACGGTGACATTCAGGTTGAACGAGGACATGTTTCTTATCGGCGTCAAGCGCTGGCAGGACGTTCAGCGAGGATTTAGCTTGTGCTGACGGTGGATGAAGAGAGGAATGTTGTTGGGGCGAGGCACATCCTTTATCTGCCGAAATACTGCCGCATGTGAGCAGCAGGAGATGAAAGAAGCCGAGGAGACGCTTTCTTCAACGTGCATATCGCGGTCTGGTCCCTCAAGATGGCAACGTTTCCGACACTGGGAATGCTGTTCACCGGCGAGAACAAAGGCCCGAAGCCGTACGCCCTTTCACAACGGAATGGTCTGTTCTGTGGGCTGACTGAGGTTCTCCCAGCATTGTGAAAGTGGCAGATTGATGAGACATCAAGATCATCTTCTGAAGCATCTGTATTTGTATTGCGGCTCGTGCAACCTCCTGAAACAGAGCTCAGGACGTCCACCAGCTACTTCAAAATCATTAGTCTTGACGTATCAGTCCGCTAGGTATGATCTTAGCCCAGCAGCCTCAGCTCGTTACGATCAACACAGGTCGCCGCGCAACTCTGACTGACGCACATCGCGAATGCGGTGCTGCTCGCGCAGCCAAGTGCATATCGCCCGAATGAGTTCCACAAGCGGATGTCGGTTGAACACGGACCCCGCTGCAGTTATGTATTGCTTCTGGATCCTCGTTTTGTTTAGACAGCGCCCAACACGGCTGTGCAGGTTTGAGAGCCGGAAACCTCATTCATGCAAAATTGTTCTTAATATTCCATGCTGACTGGTTTGAAGGCTTTTCATGCGATCACCTTCATCACCGGGGAATGCACGCGTTGTTCCTGGCGTTCTTAAACTTTGTACCGGAACGATAAGTCAATGGATCATCGGATTCAAGACTCGAGAATGATATTACGAAAAGAGGCGGTTCGTGCCTTGTTGGCCTATCCAACAAATTGTACGCCGTGACAATACGGCGAATGCGTCCGTACGTCAGATTCCCTCCCATTCGGTAATGTTAACATCGACATCATCACTGTATCGTGTCAACTCAGCTTCTGCGCCGCTCGCAGGTAGAATAACAACATACTCTGTTAGTGCTTCGACTTCGCAGCCCCCTTCGCTGCCTCGTTCGCGGCCGGCGTCTTGGCACCGGCCGGCCTTTTGGCCTGAAGAACACAATAAACTCCCGAATATGAAATGCACGCACGGCTCTATGCCTCACCTGAGACGATGCCGCTTTGACAGGAACCGAGCCTTTGACTGCAGTGGGCTTCTTAGCCTACGGCCAGTGGTTGTTCAGCCTCTTCCTTGGTCCACTCATGTAGGTTGGCTGGGCCATCTATGCTCACCCTAGGCGTAGATGCAGCTTTCTTTACAGAATCGGATGTCTTCGTGGTCGTTGGATGAGTAGAGGAGGATTGTCCCGCTGGTGTTCTTGCCTGCGTGACGGTCGTATTGTGCACGTTACTGACGTTCACGGTGACATTCAGCTTGAACGGGAAGGCCATGTTCCTTATCGACATCAAGGTACCGGCAGGACTTGTGCTGATGGTGGATGAAGGGAAGAATGTTGCTGGGGTGAGGCACATCCTTTATCTGCCGAAACACTGCCGCATGTGAGGAGCACGAGAGGAAAGAAGCCCGCCGAGGCGCTTTCTTCAACGTGCATGCCGCGTTTTGGTTCCTAAAGATAGCAGCGCCTCACACTGGGCATGCCGGCCACCGCGACAACAAGGGGAAGCTGCACGCACTTTGACAGAGAAATGGTCTGTTCTGAGGCCCCATGATGCCCTCTAGGCTGAGTTCCTGCACGCACTTTGACAGAGAAATGGTCTGTTCTGAGGCACCATGATGCCCTCTAGGCTGAGTTCTCAGTACCCGGAATGACAAGCAAATGCGTCGACGGGTTCTAAACCAAAAAGACAATTACAATAAGTGATGGTTCGTACCCTGCTACCCTGCCCAACAAAGTCTATGCCTTGACAATGTGGCATATGTGCCTATACTTCAGATTGCCTCCCTTTTCAATATTTTGACATCAAATCCATGACTCTGACGCTCCGATTCAGCTTCTGCACTGCTCGCAGACTGCGCGTAGGATCATTCATGCAGAATAGTCCTTTAAAGCCTCGACATCGCCATTTCCTTCGCGGCCGGAGTTTTAGCAGCGGCTTTGGCCGCAGTGGGCCTCGACATCGCCATTTCCTTCGGGGACGCAGTGTTAGCAGCGGCCTTGACTTCAGTAGGCTTCTTAACCTACATCGGTAGTTGTTCAGCCCTTGGTCCACTCGTATAGGTTGGCACGGCCATCTGTACTCACCGTAGGCATAACCTTCTTCACATAATCAGATGTCTTCTCGGTCGTAGGATGTGTATCGGTATCGGTGGATGTTGCCGTTGCAGTCGCAGTTATCGTCTGCGTGACGGTCGTAGTGCGCACGTTAGGGAGGTTTATGGTGACATCCACCTTGAACGAGGCCATGTTTCTTATTGACGTCAAGCGCTGGCAGGACGTTCAGCGAGGACTTAGCCTGTACCGATGGTGGATGAAGAGAGGAATGTTGTTGGGGTGAGGCACATCCTTTATCTGCGGCAACACTGCTGCATGTGAGGAGCACGAGAGGAAAGAAGCCGAGGAGGCGCTTTCAGCTCAACGTGCACGTCGCGTTCTGATCCCTCATAATGGCAACGCCTCCTCTGGGAACGCTGTTCGCCGGCGAGAACAAAGGCCTGAAGCCGCATGCTCTTTGACAGCGGAATGGTCTGTTCTGTGGGTGGCCGACCGTCAGTCATACTAGTAGGCGCCCTGCACGCATTGATGATGCCCTCTCCGAGCTCTCAATACCCCGGAATGACAAGTCAGCGCGTCGTCGGGTTCTAAACTAGAGAAGTAAATTACGAAAAGCGACCATTCGTACCCTGCTACTTTGTTCAACAAAGTGTACCCCTTTACAATGCGGCATATGCGCCTATACGTCCGAAAACTCCTTCCCTTTTCGATATTTTGGACATCAACCCCATTACTCTAGCACTCCGATTCAGCGTCTGCACTGCTCACAGGCCGCGCGTAGGATATCCCATGCGGAATAGTCCTTCAAAGCCTCGACATCGCCATTTCCTTCGCGGCCGGGATTTTGGCAGCGGCTTTGACTGCAGTGGGCTTCGATATCGCCATTTCCTTCGCGGCCGGAGTTTTGGCGGGGGCTTTGACTGCAATGGACTTGTTAACCTACATCGATCGTTGTTAAGCCCTTGGTCCACTCGTATAGGTTGGCACGGCTATCTGTGCTCACCGTAGGCGTGACCTTCTTCACAGAATCGGATGTCTTCTCCGTCGTAGGAGGGGTATCGGTATCGGTGGATGTTGACGTTGCAGTTGCAGTTATCGTCTGCGTGACGGTCGAAGTGCGCACATTAGGGAGGCTCACGGTGACATTCAGGCAGAACGAGGACATGTTTCTTATCGACCTCAAGTGCTGGCTGAACGTTCAGCGAGGATTTAGCTTGTGCTTATGGGGGATGAAGAGAGGGCTGCTGCTGGGGTGATGCACATCCTTTATCTGCCGAAATACTGCCGCATGTGAGGAGCACGAGAGGAAAGAAGCCGAGGAGACGTTTTCTTCAACGTGCATATCGCGGTCTGGTCTCTCAAGATGGAAACACCTCGCACTGGGAATGCTGTTTACCGGCGAGAACAAAGGCCCGAACCCGTACGTTATTTGACAGCGGAATGGTCTGTTCTGTGACTTAGTGTGAATATCTCGGCATTGTGGAGGCGGCAGATTGATAAAATACCAGAACCTTCTGAAATCGCCTGTATTTGTATTGCGGCTCGTGCAACCTCCTGAAACAGAGTTCAGGATGTCCATCAGGTCCATCGAAATCGTCAGTGTTAATGTATCAAAGCTGGATATGACCTTAGCCAAGCAGCAGCTCACTACGATCAACGCAGGTGCTGCTTGCGTAGCCAAGTGCACATCGCACGAATGAGTTCCGTAAACAGCTGTCAGTTGAACACAAGCGCTGCAGTTATGTATTGCTTGTTAATCCTCATGGTGTTCAGGCAGCGTGAAACACGGCTCCGCAGTATGCACAAAACTGAGGGCCGGAGATCTACACCCAACTCGTTATTGATATTGCCCGCCGGCTGGTTCGAAGGCCTCCCGTGCGATCACGCTCGATTTCCGGATAACCGTCATAGGCGCCTCCTGCTCGCACATTGCACGTAGAATAACCCACACGAAATAGTCCTTTCAACGCTCCGATTTCACCGTGACCTTAGTCGTCTCCTTCGCGGCTGCCTTTGCCGTTCCCTTCGCGGCCCCTTTTGCCGTTCCCTTCGCGGCTTCCTTTGTCGTTGCCTTCGCAGCCCCCTTTGCTGTTCCCTTCGCAGCGGTCTTCGCAGCGGTCTTAGCAGCGGCCAGCTTTTTGGGCTGAATTACACGATAAAAGTGTGAATACGATGTGCACGCATGGTTCTATGACTCACCTGAGACGACGTAGCTTTGGCAGGAACTGATCCCTTGGCTGCGGCGGGCTTCTTAGCCTACGTTCGGTGGTCCTTCTTAGTCCACTAATATAGGTTGGCTCGACCATCTCTGCTCACCGTAGGCTTAGATGTAACCTTCTTCGCAGAATTGGATGCCTTCGCGGCAGTAGAACGAGCAGAGCTCGAAGATTGTCGCGCTGGTGGTCTCGCCTGCGTGACGATCATATCGTGCACGTTGCTGACGTTTACCGTGACATTCAGCTTGATCGGGGAGGCCATGTTCCTTATCGGCACAAAGCACTGGCAGGTCGTTCAACGAAGGTTTAGCCTGTGCTGATGGTGGATGAAGAGAGGATGTTCAAGCTGGGGTGAGGCACGTAGCACGGCCGCGTGCGTGGGAGGAGCACGAGATCTAGAGGAAAGAAGCGTGTTCTGGGCCAATGATCAATGTGGCAACGCCTCGCGCCGTGATGCCATTGATTTGAATCGTTGTATTTCAATGCCTCTTCGAAGGTGGGTTGCATATGACGAGATGGTACCAGTCATGAAAAGCATCAATATTTGCCGCGTGCGCACGAGTGGGCGGTATGGCATGCGCGATACAGGTTGGTGTGCTGGCTTTGTCAGCGGTTGCACATGTGCTTGAGCAGTAGGAAGCTCTATACCGATTTCGATAGACGCAAGTGCTCGTTTGGCGATGGATATGCTCAACGGAAAAAACTCCTGGCTGCAGCTATTCAAACAGAATCCAACAGCTCATAGGTTTGTGGAGTTGGCGCACACGATCACATGATCGTGGTAATGGGGCGTCCGTGATATCGGCAACAAGTTCATATTTCATCTCTCTGCTCGAGGTCTTTTTTTTCTCTTTGAGTATTCTGGACATATATTTTGTCATCTCTCCTCAAGATCATTAGCAGCCACCTACGGGCAATGCTCTTGCCTCTCCGATGTCGAAACTACCGCCACCAACAATATATAACACTCCACAGGAGATGGAGAACGGCCCGAGGAAAACGAGGAACGCTCCTCACATCACTACATCGGCAACAAACTCATCAACAGATACGGAAGAGAATGCTGAAGCTGCCGCGCATGCGCCAGAACCAAACTACTGAGGATCCGGCTTATTTGCATCAGCATAAAAAACCAATTTTTATTGATTGAACTGCCATAATTTGCCTGGCGTTGAGCAGCATGAGAGGGGAAAGGAAAGACAAATTCTATATAGGCATGTGGCACCCGATGGCCACGAGGCCCATCCGTGCAAGTAGTCGCCATATCTACGTGGCCCAAATCTTTCGTATCCACGCTCGTCGTATGGTCGCTGAGGTTAAAGTCGCCCGTACGTACCTTACGATTCATGTCCCTTTTCACGTTGCATGGACTGATGGCTTCCAGCACCCGATACAACCTTTTCTCGAATCATCAGACTTGCGTTCTGGTCCGACCACCACGGCCGTACGACCTAAGGCTATGTTTGTGAGATGCGGTCATTGCATTCCTATTATGAGCTCCTCGGAGTTAACGTCAAAGGTCCTGAGAACCTGACGCTCGGGTACCCAGCTCTCAGCTCTCAGCGCTCAACGTCCGTCGGGGTCGGGGTCGCACCGGCTCGGATCAGCATTTCTTCACCGAGGCTACCCCGAGGCTGTGAGCTCTTGCGGTTACTCGTGGTGTAAGACTTCGATTCTCTGTCATGTTGCGCAGGAGTACAGCCATGGCGTCACCACCCGTCTACGTGTTCATTCGGATCCGGGACGCGTCCTCCAGCCCTTGCCGAACTGGACGGCATTCAAGGATGTGTAAGCAAGGATCAAAGGTTGCTTGGCCTAGAACGCGTCGCGATGGCAGTTAGGCGGTCTTTCTAGTGCCCCAGAGTAGTATGCGATAGCCATTCGTGGCTCAATCGATCTTCATAGCCGCAGGTGAGCCAGATTCTGTTCGCCGTCGACATGCTGCTAAAATAAAATGTCATAATCACCGTCGGCTGGCCAGGCTGGTGCTGATTTACAAACACCGCTGTCCCGCAGTATTCACGCCCAGCGCTATATAAGCCAGATCGGACGGATGATCGCAAGCAATTGTGCGGACATGAAGCTGTGTCGTGCGTCTGAGTCCTTGACAGCTGCCGGATAGGCTGGATAATACAGACTCTCGGTAGGGTGCCCGAGGCCAGCATCCCTTGACTGACATCGCATAGCGCTTCATACGTGCTAGAGCCTATACGGAAGTCGTGACGCGTGAACCCTCTGACCAGCAGCTCGGGGGTTGAACTGGCCTGACCGGTGCTTCTTCGCGAGATTCTCTGGGAAAGCATCCGAGAGAGCGCCGATACATCGAACAACGGAGGTACCTGCCAGAACGCATTTTTGGCGGGCTCATCCACTCGCAAGGTCGATGGTAGGATCAAGCTTTGTCTATGTTTGGCCTGCCTCCAGGAAATGTTGCCACATGATGGTGGGTCGCAATCTCCTTTAGCACGCCACAAAGCACGACTCAGAACTGCATCTTCGTATAGTTCTATTCATGGCATGCTAGATCTGATGTCGTTGTCGCGATCACTGACCAGAATATCATTGGCCATGCAGTTCGGCGATGGTTCGGTCATGCCGTTGTATCAGCCCGATGTGGTTCAATGCGTGGAGCAAGCATGAGGCAGTTGCGTATGGTGTCTCGCCGAGGGAAGAGGTTCTCAGAACGGTACTGTATTGTCTATGCCGGTTGCAACCCGGGCCTCCACAAGAAAGATTCTCCTACCTCGGTGTGTTTCACTCTTGAACTAGTAAGTATATCTGTCAACTTTGACGTTACGTACATCAGTGGTGTTGAGACCGGGCGCTCAATTGATAATCTTCTGCGCGCGAGAAAGCTATATAACCAAGGCCTGTTCTGAGGTGCACCCCAACTTACTCTGATTGATTTCACCAGCTCGCAAGTTATGGCTACTGTTGATATTCCGCTTTCTCCTCCTCTCGATGGCTCCATCCCTGTGCTTCCCGGATTCTTGGACTTCCATGCACAGCACAATCCTACTCGTCCTATGTATCACCTAATCTCTGAGGACGAGAAACTTAGCAACACGACAATATCCTTCCAGCAGTTTGCATACGCCACGCACCGGGTAGCCCGTCTCTTCCACTCGATACATTCAACACCTGGAAGGCCTGTGGTCGCTTTGTTGATAAACTGCGATACAGTCCTCTACCATGCACTATTAGTTGGCCTGGTGCGCGCAGGTCTCGTCCCGTTCCCCATAATGCCTCGCAATTCCGCTCCTGCGGTTCTCAACATGCTCGAGCGCATCGGCTGTCATCATGTCATATTCCAGCCTACGTTTGCGCACCTCGTCGATGCTGTCCGGTCATCAAACACAGAATACCAAGTGCACGTTCATGACCTGCCAGATATCACCGACATCTTTCCGGAACTCGTCAACTCCTCTGTCACTGAGGTCCCTGAAGCATACACGATGCCTGCTCCGCCCTCGCCGTCTGATGTTCTATTCTATCTTCACTCATCTGGGTCCACGGGCTTTCCAAAACCCATCCCTCAGACACGGAACACTTTGTTATCCTGGTCTCGATCGTCGTCTCTTGTGGATGCCAGAGATCGGGGCTTGCATTTCGGTCCCATGGCACTGCCCGCGTTCCACACGCTTGGGGTCATCATTCAATTGTGTGCTCCCCTCGTGTCCGGTCAATACGCTGCCTTGTTCTTTCCTCGAGCACATCGTTCGCTGCCACCGTTGGTCCCAACTCCGGAGAATACTGTTGCGGCTGCACGCCGTGCGCGCATCGACGTGCTCGTCTTCGTTCCTACATTTCTCGAAGTAAGCTTACCTTCTCTGCCATGTTGTTTTGTATCTGATGAACGTTGCGAATAGGCCTTGGCAAGAGACGACAAAAGCGTACAGTACCTCGCATCACTACCCGCGGTGGTAAGTCCGGACATATATTCGTGAAGTCCGCCTTGTGTTTACGCTCCTTGGAACTGCTAGTGCTTCAGCGGCGGTCCTCTAGCTGATGCTACGGGAGCAACACTAGTATCCGCAGGTGTCAATTTGTATCCAATATACGGCGGTACCGAGTTCGGTGCGCCTGTGCGCATATTCGACTTTGATGATGACCCGAACAACACATGCGCTGTCAAGAGCAAGGCGCGCATTGATTGGAAATATATGCAAATAGTCAAGGAATGCAATCCGCGCTGGGTGCCACAGGGCAATGGTACGTACGAGCTGCAGTTTCTGGTACGTCGACTCTCACTTGCTCCTCGAAATTGATGAGTGACCGTCCTTCGAACGTAGTCTTGTCCCGGACATCAGTTGGGCGTGGAAAATCTTCCAAATGGCGAGCATGGATATGCAACGTCTGACCTATGGGAGCCACACCCATCAAAGCCAGGCCTCTGGCGAATGTATGTATCTGAATCTCATTACGTCTTATGCCCCATCATTTAATGCTGATTTCTCATCTTCAGCGTTGGTCGCAAAGACGACCTCATCATCCTCAGTACAGGCAAGTATTCATCATGATCTCGTCTGCAGTGTTTTAAAACCTCATCGTTGAACTGTCAGGCGAGAAAGTAACGGTCGAACAAGAATACTCTATCGGTTCGAGCCCCTTAGTGCAGGGAGCTCTCATGTTTGGGCGAGGTCGCGCGCAAATCGGGCTGCTTGTTGAGCCCCAACCAAATGTAGCGATTTCTCCGCAAGACGAGTCGGTGCTTGCTCAGTTTCGGAATGCTCTATGGTGAGCTGATGGTCCATGACATCTTCCTGACCGCAACTCATGTCCACATGTGCAGGCCGGACGTGGAAAAGGCTAATCGCGTGATGCCGGCATTCGCTCGCATTTACAAGGAGATGATTCTGGTGACGGACGCGTCGCGTCCCTTGGTTCGTGCGGGGAAAGGAACGGTCATACGCGCCCCATCACTCGCACTGTACGAGAAGGAAATCAATGCTCTGTGAGTATATATCCCCTTCTGCAATTGCCACATCTTTGAGACTCACGGCACTCCTTGAACGCAGCTATGAAGCAGTAGAGCAAAGCTCGAGTTCCGATGCCGCTCACCCACCACCTTCCTGGAAAGGGTCAGATCTAACGAGTTGGCTGATCGATCAAGCGACATTGTTGAATGATCACCGGTCGATTGACAAATCCAGAGATCTCTTCGAGCAAGGGTTTGACAGGTATGGAATACAAATGTTCCATGAACGTTATACTGTGCCCGCTCATGCTTAGTTGTTTCAGCCTCAGTGCAACCTTCTTGCGCAACAAGATCATAGGCGCACTCCGAGCGTCGCCCGACCCTGCGGCCAGCTCTGCTGCCCTTGAGATTCACTCCGACTTTGTCTTCTCTCATCCCACAGTGGGTGAACTCGCTGATGCGATCTCCAAGCTAGTGCATCCGGAAGAGTCTACCAGCATGCATACGCAATCTCCAGAAGAGCAAATAGCCACGCTAGTAGAGAAATATACCGCCAGCTTGCCACCAGCGCCCAAGTTTGACAACGTTGACCGTTCTCGTCATGCAGTCGTTATGATCACTGGAACGACCGGGAATGTAGGAGCAAACGTTCTTGCTCAAGCTCTCGCGAACGAGCGAGTGTCGCGTGTCGTTGCGGTCAACCGCGGTTCATCTCTGTTGGAGCGGCATCGAAAGACGTTTGCTGCTGCTAAAGTGCCTCTTGAACTTCTCTCAAATAGGAAGCTCGTTCTCTTGGGAGTCGATTTTGATAGGGATGACCTAGGGCTGGAAGAAGCTGTCCTTCAAGAGGTACGCTGTAATCTCGCTCGTATGCGGTCATCTGCTAAGTGGTTCCCCTACAGCTTCGTTCTTCCGTGACACACGTTGTCCACTCAGCGTGGCGAGTGGACTTCAATTTGAAGCTTTCCTCCTTTGAAAGCAACATCAGTGCCGTAGTGCGACTCATGACAGCGCTACCGAGAGCACATCTCATCTTCACATCCTCCATCTCCGCTGTACAGTCATGGAATATGGCAGAACGCGGTCCGATTGTACCGGAAAGGCCTATTGAAGATTCGGCTGTAGCTGCCGGAACTGGGTACGGGATGTCAAAGTATGTTGTCGAGCAGGTATGTGCAATCCTCCATTGTGTATGCATGCAGTATGATTGAACCTGCTTGACTTGATAGATACTCTCCAAGGCCAATAGCGCTGGTTGGCGCACTACTGTCGTCCGCATTGGGCAGGTGTGTGGTTCGGCCGACACCGGTACGTGGAACACCGCAGAGTGGGTTCCGATCCTCGTCAAGAGTAGCATGGCTCTTGAATCCTTCCCTGCCATGGATGGGGTGAGTTCCTTCGTGTACTCTTGTAGTCTTATCGTTCACATCGTGGAACAGGCCGTCTCGTGGATTCCAATATCAGCGCTCGCCTCTAGCATCATGGATCTCGTGATGGCTGAGCACCCTCCCGAACTGATCAACTTGGCGCATCCTCGACCAATTCCATCTCACGACGTTTTCCATGCGATCGCCGTTGCTTTGGGGATTGATCTGCCCGTCATATCGATGGAGAGATGGATCGCCAAGCTTGAAGACTCTGCAAAGGACTCATCAATAAAGGGACTTTCCGACATCGTAAGTATCCTTCGCTATAGACAATGATGTTCTACGATCGGCACTCAATTCGATTGTGTAGCCTGCTATCAAATTGCTCGACTTCTTCCGAACTCGTGCCGTGCAAACGAAGGAGGCCCAAGATGCGGGCGTAGAAACCGTCGAAATGGGCGGCCTCCCCCTGATGGCAACTTCTGAAGCCGTTCGAGCTTGTCCGACCCTCAAGGACCTGGAGCCCCTATCGCAGAAGCATGCATCAGCATGGGTGCGATTTTGGAGGAGCGAAGGCTTCATTGCGTGATTATTTAGCCATACATTAGTCGATATAACAGCACTTTTTGTCAATGTATTCCGAAAGTAATTTGATAATCCGATGTCTGGGCTCCTATAATTTCTTTGGTAAACGAGATGATATAGTTGCTCAATATTCTCTGCTCCTGGGAAGCCTTTTAGATTTCCCTGTCCCCCACATACTGACCTTTGGCCCTGCAGACATCGACGTAGGTATGTATTCCATTGTTATTGAATAGCTCTCAATGCTTGGGTTTCGTCGTGACCTTCACGGACGTCTTGGTGACGGTCGATTTCTTTGCCTAATGGCCATACTCAGTGCGTGTGCAAGAATGAGGATGTCAGGGAACTCTTACATGAGACGATGCACTCTTTGACGTTGTCGTAACGGTGTGAGCTTTCTTTACAGGAGTCGACGTCTTTGTCGCACTGGGCTTCTGACTCTGTTGTGAATAATAATCAATAATCTTAATCGAAAATGTGTCGTACCACAAGATGGAACTTACCGTAGGCTTAGCCTTCACCTTCACGACAGCATTCGAAGAATCAGACGGTTTCGCCGCAGTGTGGTGATGATTGGAGGAGGAGGACGGGCGTGCAGGCGTGACAACTCTGGTGAGAGAGTTATGTACGTGATTCACGTTTACTGATATTGACAGCTTTGGAATTGGAAAGATCATCGTGCTTGCGGACGTCACGCAAAGGACCTTATGATAGACGGTTTTGAGCAGAGGTCGAGGGTTGCAGCCGAAAGGACGGAGGGAACTTTGCGGCGGTCATCTTTTATGTGTGGCACTAGCACGTAGGTAGCAAGCATGACCAGTCGACCAAAGCAAGGTCGTTTGCGTCCAGAGACTCGCTTGCTTTGTGATGATCACCCGCTCAATTAGACTGCAGAGCGCCCTCCCTTGCTCGGGATCATATTGAGGCGGTGGCTCATTTGAGATCTACCTCGACACCCAAAGGGTCGAGTCTTAGACTCTTTGCTGTGTTGAGTCTGGATGAGGCAATGGTTACCACTAGTGTGAGAGGGATGGACCGTATTCAGTCCAGCTGCAGGCCGGGCCCAGTGTTAGTTGTCAATGTTTCACAAAGGTACTCGGACAATGCCGACTGATGGCGTAGATCCCGTCATTGCTGTGTGCCATGCACAATCGGGGATAGCCTCCGGGGACCAGAGTCACCAGACAATATGAGGTGAACCGTCAAGCGGGAGATCCATGCGTGCACCGCGGAGATTTCACATGAAGCAACCAATGAATAAGCCGATGGGAATCATTTATCAGGGTAGGAGCTCGGATGCTGAGTTTTGTGGATCAGGTACTTCTCTGGCTGCAACGATGTGGATTTGTAATCGAAGTGAACTCACCTATGACTGCATCTAAGTTGTGCAGCACAACTCGAGCGATGGGGGGAAGTTGCAACGCGGCGGCCTTCAGCGCATATCGCGGGGGCATCGAATAATGTCTGCCGCTAGGCACATATACTTGTGATCTGTGAAAAGGTCACGGTGACAAGCGCCGAGCGAGGGAGGCGCTTGTTCGACACGTGGAAAGAGCGCTTATGTCCTCGGGTCCGGGCCGCCGGGTGTTAAAGCGACTTGAATGAAAACGGTGACGTTCACCTGCGCCCACTTTGTCTCGTGTAAAATTGCAATCATCGTGCAGTACTGATCCTTCAACAGCGTCCGAAGGTGAGTCTTGATAATTCGTGCTCAAAGAACGAACAGTGAGACGTTGACACCGTGAAATACTTAGTCTTGCATATTTTACTGGTCAGCAACATGGCTCAAGGTTGAAAGGTCGCTCTCAATGCTGTTATATGCGCCGCGAAAGAAGTTAATCACTAAACCGACGCTAACTTGAAGCACAACTCACTCGAATAATGGAACATCTTGCGTGCATGCTGCATATGGCATGCAGACCCACTACTCTTCGGCCGGAGATTACAGAAGCAAAGCATGTAATGCTTGAAAAGGTCAGCCAGGACTCGGAGGTCATTCAAGCATGTGTCGCTCATCTTTCTGAAGATTATCTATTCCTTCCTTTCAATCAGTGAGTATTGTGTATGTTGATCATTGTAAGCTGAACGTACACAATGAAACCTACCGAGCAGGTCTTCGATCATATATTTTCCGCCGCAGGATTAAACAAGAAGTGCCATTCGCGTCTCAGCCTTGCCAAGGCATTTCCAAACCACAGTGCAAATCTTTTGCACGAATAATGGCTGTAGATCATTGACACAGGATAGCTCATGCCAAGTTCCCTCGTCGATGTCTCGTTAACGAAGGGGCAATCTGTGAGAGTAACTTACTGCTCAACACCCGAGGCGGACTAGAGCCAGTTCTTTCGTTTTCTTTTCTCAAGGCCCGAGGATAGCCTCGTGCTTCCAGAATTCAAACTAATTGTTCGAAGCAAACGGATCTTTTCAGCTATGTCTCGCAGGATAAGGGTATCCAAGTCATAATTGATCCAGAGAAGGAGAAATGAGCCTACTGCGGCAGCAACGAAGAGCACATGCGTTTCCTCCCGGTCCATGTTGTCCTTCGACGATCCGCAACGAAACATCTGCTGTAGTCCTGGTGCATGATTCCGAATAGGGGCCAGCTCCTCGCTGCCGCGAGAACAATTGCAATCTACTGGATGATCCACCGATATGCCGTCATCTCTTTGCTCATAGCTAGTGTCATTTTCCAGCCTTCCGACTCTGCCATCTGAGCCACTCGCCTTGCCCGGGCCGCTGCGGTACGGTCACTCGAAGCTCAGAAGAGGCGCGTGGCAACAGCTAGCCTCGTTGTGGATTAGTTGTGGATCCACTCCGCTGACGATCGATCGTCCGTGATACAAATGCGCTGCTACGCTTTGCAAGTAAGAACGAGGCTCTAGAGGCTGCGCTTCAAAGAGGCATGCTTGTGCTTCAAGGAGGTGGTTCGGTCTGATGTACATCGTGTCTCCCATTCCGCTACATATCGGAGGGACCTGTCGGACATCCACAGGCAGATCAGTACAAACGCTGCGCTCAGGGATCAATCACAGACCAGCCGCCACTCAGGTGGTGACAGACACCCACAAACGCAACGTTCCGCCAAGGCTGTGCCATGCAATCTTTCAAGGTCATTTGATTCACCCTCCGTCTGTTAATCGAAAATTTGTCACCATAACCGCATGTTTCAGCTTCGCCGCGTCGCACAAAGTCCCCTTTCGAGAGCTTCGCGGCGGATCCGAGTTGCAATACAAGGTTGCCGGCCGCATGACTTCTGGACTGCGGGGAAGTTTCTTTCGCAATCTTCTCCTGGTGGGCTGCCGAAATGAATCCATGTGATTGGACATTCCGGGCGGCATCCGACGGCTGGCCGGCGAATATACACAGCTTCCATACAAGACCTCAATCGTGTCAGCTGCGCGCGGACCATTTTTATGCTTGAGGCGGTCTCGCGGCTCAACGTTTATATGTCGCAGTTTAACCAGATGCGGCGATGATCACGCGCCCGATTGTATTCTCAGATTTGGAAATTCCCGTCGCGACAATTTGTAGCGGCGTTTCATTTGTTACATGATAGCGCTGGCAGCCTACAGAAAGACATTGGTGCGTAAGCCGAGATCTTCGTGTGACAATTATAGATTTGCGGCTCACCGTAACACACCGTAGGCATTCGTATACAATTAATCCCGCTCGCAAGAATAGCGGATCCTTGACGGCTAGAATCTGTGGGTGTCCGCGAGACGTTTTCATCACTATTGAAACAGTTTCATCCGAGGTAAAATTGCCGCGACATGATGAAGATCGAGGGTCGCGAAGGCTATACGCATCTGGTTGCGTTCATCGGCTTCAAATTTCGTGCGAATGGACTTGCGCCGTGAGAACGGGCGCATTTCACAGAAGTAGAACAGCAGCGCAGAACGCTCATGCAGCTTTTAGCGCAAGTGAAATGATACGATGAATCTCCGCGCTTCCTTGCCACAGCGAAACGTGGCCAGAGGCCCATCACGCTTGCAAATGACAAAATCAATCTCATGTCGATTCCCAGAGCGTCGGGACGGCAAGAATCATGCTGGGAATGCGGGGTAGGGGTGGCGAACGTCGGCTGCATCGCGCAAAATGCGGGGCGGGAGGACGGCCCGTGCCGGACCGGAGGCATTCAGGCACACGTGTAGATGACCTTCCCCACGATCTCGATTTGACGGCCCGCGGGGCAGGCGCCCTACGCGCTGAATGAGATGGTTATAAGCCCCGCCTGATGAGAATGGGTGGGCCAGGGTCGTCTTCCTGCAGTCCCCTCTTTCGTCGAGTCCTCCTGCAGACCGAACTTCACGTCGCAAACGATGGGTGAGAGGCCTCTGAGCAGATTCCAGAACATCCGAGTCTATTGTGTGTACTGAAGTGTCTCCTGTTGTGATTCAGACTAATCAGGTCTCATCCAGGGCTCGCGTTCATCGTCTACTGGGGCATCATTTTGTTCGGATACGACACGTACGTCTGCGTGCCTTTCTAGCTTGTTGTTCGTGGCTGATCGGCAATCGCCAATAGTGGAGTTGGTGGTGGCGTCGTCGATCAAACGTACTTTCAGTCAGCATTTGGGCTCACCAACGCGGATGGCTCGGTTAACACCGCAAAAGAGGACACTATTGCCTCGAATGTTGTCTCCGTGCTCCAAGCAGGCGCGTTCTTCGGTGCCATTGGCAGTGCGCCTATCTCTTGTAGGTCACCGCGACATACAGCCCTAGAGACAACCGTGCGAACTATGGCTGATCAACGTGGCTTGTAGCTGCTATCGGCCGCAAGTGGACTTTGTTCGCGTTCACGATGCTCTTTGCCGTGGGTGCGGTATGTCGTGACCCGCTATCTTTCTGCCTAGTACATACTTCTGATGATTTTTACGTCCGACAGATCCTGCAGACAGTCGCTGGCGGATCGCGTGGCATTGGCTACATCTACGGTGGTCGAGTAGTTGCTGGTGTTGGCATCGGCGCGATCTCTGCCGTGGCCCCGGCCTTTGTTTCGGAATGCAGCCCGAAAGATGTCCGTGGTCGCATCACTGGTCTATTCCAGATCATGGTCGCTATCGGTGTCATGATTTCGTATTTCATCAACCGTAAGTCCTTCAACTTTGTTTGCTTGTTGTCGTTCCTTTACAATGTTGTTGTCCTCCAGTTGGTATCAGTCTGCACATCCCCGACGGTCCAAAGGTGTGGCGCATCCCGTTCGGCTTCCAGCTCGTACCCGCCGGCATCATGGCCCTTGGTCTCCTCACCGTCAAGGAGTCGCCTCGATGGCTTGCGACGAAGGATCGTACCTCCGAGGCCCTCGCGAACTTGGCTTACCTTCGTCGTCTCCCGCCCGATGATGAGAGCGTGCTATCCGAGATGGCTGAGATTGAGGCTGCTATTGCGGAGGAGCGCGAGCTGCGCAAGGGCCTCGGCGTGAAGGAAGCCGTGTTTGGCAAGGGCAACTTTATCCGGTTCTTCATTGCCGTCGTCATCTTTATCCTCCAGCAATGGGGCGGGCAGAACTCGGTCAATTACTATGCCCCGCAGATCTTCCAGTCGGTAAGTCGGGTGGACTTGCCGCTCCGAGGCCTGATCGATGATCCCTTGCTCACACACTCTCATCATTGCCCAGATCGGCTACTATGGAACCTCCAACTCGTTGCTGGCCTCGGGTATTTATGGCATCGTCAAGGTCGTGGCGACGATCATCTTCGTGTTCTTCCTCGCAGACACCCTGGGTCGCAAGTGGTCGCTGCTCATATCTGCCCTCGGAATGGGCGTAATGTTCTTCATCGTCGGTGCACTTCTCAAGACGTATCCACCGGTGACAGATTCTGCGACGCCCTCGGTAGCGTCCAAGGCCATGGCCGCGATGCTATACATCTTTGTCTGTTTCTACTCGCTTGGTTGGGGTCCGTTGCCGTGAGCATCTAGTACATTGGTATCAGAGATAAGTGCTAACATCCATGCAGATGGGTCTACGTTGCAGACATCTTCCCGACGAGAACCAGACACTATGGTCTCGCCACTGCCAGCGCGTCCCAGTGGCTCTTTAGTAAGTGATCCCATGTCTCATAAAGCGAGCCAGGCTGCTGATCGCTGTCCCGCCAGACTTCGTGTTGTCGAAGGTGACGCCAACGCTTGTGACTGAGATGGGCTACAAGATCTTCCTCATGTTCGCGACCATCGACATCGCCGGTCTGGCTGTCTTCTCTGCGTGAGTTTACGACTCTTTACCAGCGAATCGCAAAAGATGACGTATGTGCTATTCCTTTCAGCCTCATCCCAGAGACAAAAGGCCGCAGTCTAGAAGAGATGGACATCATCTTCGGCTCCGTTTCGGCAGATCGGCGCGAGGCAGAGATCAAGCGACAAGAAAGAGGTGCGGTTGCCTTCATCTATGCTTAATGATCCCGTACTCACTGAAATCCGTGCAGTCCTGGAAAAAGAGGTCAACGAAACGACATCTGTACAGTCTGTGGAGGCCAAGGTCTAAGGAGTGCTCTCTATTGCTGAGGAGCGTAGGCTCCGTACCTACGCGCGCCGCATGTCCTTCTATGTATGCTGTACGAGTAATGACGTCGACGATCTTCATGCTTCTTTCTTGCATTGTATTTTTAAACCTTGCAACTATGTATCATAGTCAATCTACATAATATCCAGTATGAATAACGTTCGAGTGAGCGCCCATCATTTATGATGGTATCATGCGCGCGCACACCACGACTCGGACGCAAGGTCATCAGCAAGACGGCACGATGAACACGCTGCATTACAAGATATAAATGTTTTCCTACCTGATTGTGGCGTCCTCTTCATATCGCACACTACGCGCCCACAGCCACAGCCGCTCACAGCCCTACCTCTATTAACGCGACTCGGATGGACCCGTCCGCTCGATATTACACGCCCTGGCTCCTACGCTTTTACGACGTCGGCATCCTCACGCTCACGAACCTCTTCATCTGGCGCTGCCCAACGAAATCCGTGCTCCTCCCCTTCTTCCAAAAGCACATCGGCGAGAATGCCCACCTCGATGTGGGAGTCGGAACGGGCTACTTGCCCGCACACTCCGCGCCTCAGCTCGCAAAGACGAAGAACGTCACCTTCCTCGACCTGAACCCGAACACGCTGGAGACCGCTGAGGCTCGCCTGCGTGCGGCGGGGTACAAGGGGTCGATCGATAAGGTGCAGCAGAGCGTGTTCGACCCTCTCCCCGAGTCCTTGCACGACAAGTTCGACTCCATCTCGATGTTCTATCTGCTCCATTGCCTTCCTGGTGCCTTCCCGGTGAAGGCGAGCCACGTATTTGCCCAGCTGTCGAGGGGATTGGCACCGGGCGGCGTGCTGTATGGCTCGACGGTTTTGGGACGGAGCGCGGACCACAACATATGGGGAAGGATCCTCGTGCGGCTGTACAACAACCTTGGATCATTCGGAAATGTAGATGATAGCTTCGAGAATCTGGAGAAGGCATTGAGAGGCCAGTTTGAGGAGGTTGAGGTTGAGCAGGTCGGGGTTGTCGCGCTTTTTGTAGCGCGGAAACCTATTCGATCGTGAGCGTGTGCTATGAGGACTGGGTTCCAGGTAAGTCAGCCGGTTCTTCTGCTTGTGCACGAACTCATCGACAGCGATGCGCAGGCGTTCACAGAGGGAGGATACAGAGACGGTATTGCAATGTTGACCGAAACAAAGCCTGAAACTGACGACATGACTCAACTGATGTATTCTCATTGACCCCGAGTCTTGTTTGACCTCATTTACCTTTACTGTACCGCAAATGCTTCACCAAACAGGACTGTTGATGCTCTCAGAGTTACCATTCGAGAGATCTGACGGTTTGCATCAATCGGCCGATGGAGGTGATCACGAACTTCAGGTAGCTGTTGTTCCCTTATGACAGTATGCACGGTTGCTGGCCGTGATAGATTTCGGGACGAGCGTATCTACACTGATGCGTACTCCGCTCAGCTTACCATTATTTCTCCCTCAGTTGATTCGCGTTCAGATCAAAGACACATTGCCGTCAGATCATCCGGTCGAACCTCGGACTACAGCAGACCGACACCGATGAGTGTCTGAGAACATACCCTACGGTATGCTTCAGGCTGAAGGTGCTCGAGGACGTACTGACTCGGTTCAGATACGCAACAGCCGAAAGACGTTGCCGAGGTACAGTGTCCCTCCATGTGTAAAGCTCCGCGGATCAGCGTACGTCCTTGTATCCTTGCAATTATGTTCGTTCTGACGCTCGTGTAGACATCCAGACCAAGATGGGTAGCATCGGGTGCAGCCCTACCTAGTCGATCCCCTCAACGAGGTCATGCTGGTCGATGTCGGGATAAGCACCAGTCTCGGCTTTAAAGTATAGGAGAAAAGCAATAAAGAAAGCGCATGCTCAACGTGGGTCATTCTTTGATTGCCTCGAACCTGTACGGGTGCTTCTTCATTACTCCGTTTGAGATGAAGGCAGTTATTCTTGATCTTGACTGAGGAAGGAAGGCCGGTTAGGATGTTTTGCCCTCTGCACACTTCACGCTTGAACGTGACAGGAAAGCGGTCCTCGGCGATAAACATTGAAGATGATGTCCGCATACTGAACACTGTGTTGCACAAAGGATATCGACGGCTCTGCCCCATTTGAGGCTCGACTCGGAACTTGAGCATCAGCGCCCATTCTGGCAGGCGGTCATCTTGCAAGACGGCGCCAGAGAAACAATTGTTAAGCATAAGGATCTGACTGTCTGGTATACTGTTTCGAGCTACGGTTCGTGTTCGATCTCTCCTCAGTTGATCGCGCTTCTGATGCCTGCATGGCCTCGCTTCCTTGGTATACCTGCGGTTGCTTTCGACCTCCCGGTGGAGACCAGCATCACAGGCAAACTGCGCAAGGCACTCAATCTGATGAGTCTATGCATTTCCCCGTATCCACCCTTACAATGCTCTAGCCTTGGTAAAGCTCGCATGGTCGCGAAAAGCCGATGACCTTCTTCGTTGTATGTGGCCTGTCATTTTAAAATCATGCAGTTTCCTCGAGGTTAAGGACATTCAGTCAGTATCCTATGCTGGTTAACTTCGAGGCGTCCTGTGTGCGCCACTTACCCACAATCGAGTAAATTGCATGATAATGCCGTGAAGACAGCACTTCGCGTCGGGTCTTCATAACAGTAACTATCCCTTGTCGCCTCTCTGGCCTCAGCACGAAATTATAGGCACTACTTTTGATCCATCTGTGCGGATGTCGCCTACTTGAGGAACATCCTAAGGGAAGCATAACTTAGAAGACTGCACATGTCATAGCAGGCATGCCAGGAAATAATGAAAGATACAGTCAACACGGACGATATCGGAAATAGAAGAACATTGTACGATCTATAGTGCAATAAATAACTGTGAAGCTGGGTATAAAGCACCGTGATGGGGCTTGGACTATCAACAGCCTTATCACGCACAACCGTACGGGGAGGAAGTGCCCCGAGAAATCTGCGAATGCAGCCGGTGAGATGGAGTACACGAAGGCTGACGTGTCACTCACAAATCGCAAGCGAATCATTCTCTCCCCTTACTCGTCATCCTCCCAATCCGACAGCATCTCGTCGTCGGCATCGTCCATCGTCTCTTCCTCGTTCACATTCTGATGAGCATCGCCGACAGTAAGAACACCATCCGCCATGCTGAGCGATTCTGCAATGAGTTGATCATGTTCAATAGAGTCTTGTACGTCAAAGCGATCGCTCTCCGGGGCTCGTTCGGAGCTGCTGAGGATGTTTAATTCGAACGACATGTTTTCGACGTCGGCTTGTGTCTGAACTCCTTGCCGCGACCGGATGAAAGAGGGCGTTTGGGACTGCTCTCCGTGTGTGAACCGCGCTGCGGCGCGGACGTTCAGGAGGACACGAGAGATCAGAACGGGGAAAAGTCTGCAAAATCGTCAGTGTGTGATTTGTAGAGAAAGCTTCAGAGGACTGCCTCACGAGAATCGCAGAAAAGCGATGACAGTTTCAGCACTCTGCCATATCCATAGTCATGTACGGCAGAGTGGCTAGCATCTTGAAGAAGATATGGCGTGGATTAAGAGTCACAATGAATGATCCTACCATGGATATGTGAACGGAAGCGGCAACTAAATGAAATATGCCGTTCGGAATGAAGGAATCCCACATCTCATCTCACATGAGAGGTCATGAAAAGAAACCAAGTTCTTGACCTGTTGCTGGATGCTATGACGATCGAACCCCTGCAGCTTTCCTAGCAAACCCAGTCGAAGTGATACGGCGGGACACGCGCCTGTGGCGCGTTGGCAGTGGGGCGCGTCCGACGCACTTGGGTTCAACGTAGTCTCCCGTGGGCAGACGAGACAATTCCTTCAAACCTCCGCGGGAACGCTCCGGATATCCTTGTCTGGGGTCCTTGTCGGGAGGGCGGCAAAAATCGAGGTCTGACATCACGTGCGACTACAAACAAAGCACAATGTTGTGTTTGACGCGTCGCGGATGCGCTTTTCAACGTCGAATGCGCCCAAGTCGAATGCGCCCAAGGCAACTCTTATCTACATATCATGATCTCGGCTGTGCTTGTGAATAATGTGAGAGACACTCTCGCAGCGATGTCCGATGACAGCAATGATGAAGTGGTCTCCCAGGAAAGCCATTCCATTTCACTGATCTGTGCATGTTGGGTTCTTCGGCGCTGGTCCGGACGTGATCTCGTCAAGTTTTACCTCTATCCAGGATCCTCCTTTGGACTGTGCTTTACTACTAGACTTCTTCGTGACATCTGAAATTGCCCCTGAACTCGCACACGCGTTACAGGCAGTGCATCGAACCCTGACTATCAAGGGCCTGGTCTGCAGGCTCTGCTTTCTGTCGATTCGCGGCTAGTCTATTGTTGTCATGAACGCCAGAACAAATCCAATCCCACTGCCGACACCTGTGCTTCTTAATTGTGTCTCAGATTGTGTTTCATTCAGCGACGGAGGATCATAGATCGCATGCATGCCTGGTATGACAAGATGCAACCGATTTGACGCCGATATGAGAATAGATGATCTGTAATAAGGTAACTAGCCTATCGACAAGTTTGAAAATGCTATGTGAGTACTCTTCCTTGAAGAGCTGCCCTCTCTCGGATGCTAGTCAGCCACTGACATTTCGGCTCTTCTGCCAGCAGGTTCATCCTTCTCATGCGTCTACATCATTCTCATGACCTAGTCCTATCATTCACGTCTAAGTAAAGTGCTAAGGCCTGGCCATCTGTGTTTACAACGGGTTTCCGTAGCACCGATCATTACTTCCCTATAGCCACGGATCAGCTCGACATCACGTTGTGATGTTCCCTCACGGCCTCTGCATGGAAGCGAACGGACGCCTCATCAGTTTCCCCACACAGCACAGCTGTAATCGAGTCGTGGCCGCACTGTGTCACTTGGGCGGCACGGCATGTCGTGCCTTTAAATGGCAGCATTGACGATTATCGACGGCTGTGTTCTGAGATTGAGGCTCAAATGAGAACTCGAGCATCAACGCCCATTCCATGAAGTCGTAGTGCAAGACGGTGTCAGACAGACGGTTCCTAGGCACCAGGACGCAACTATCTAATTAGTTCTCTCAAGCTGTGTTTCCATTCGATCTCACCCGCTCGCCTGCGCTTTCGATGCCTACACGTTCCCAGTTCCTCGGTATATCTGCAGTTGTTTGGTGGAGACCAGCGCCACAGGCAAATCGCCCAGGGAACTCACTTCGATGATACCTCGCATCTCTCGTTGTACCTTGATTATCCAGCCACGTCACCATCGTCAAAACATGATAGTCTCGGTGAAACCGAAACACGCATAGTCGCGAATAGCCGATGGTTGCCTGCGTCATGGGTAGGGGCGTCATTTTGACGTCCCACAGTCTCTTCGACGTTCGGACTGCTCAATCAATGTAATGTGCTGGTAAACTTAAGGCGTCCTGTGTATGCTGCCTCCCAACAATAAACCGAATTGCATGGCGATGCTGTGGAAGTGGCTTTCACCATGAGAGCGCTCCCTATGGCCTCCGCACGGGGGTGCTGGGCCCCAACGGTATTCTTCAGCCATGTATCGTAGCATGAGGAACTGGCTCATAGCGTACGGAGGGTTGCACAGTAGAGACAACCGTCTGCGTGTCGTGCGATTTACCGACTTGGGTACTTCTCTCAGAAAACGAAGCACAAAACATGCCGTCGCATGCGTGTTGGAACGTAATGACAGACACAAGCAACATAGGTAGTTGAGAAAGACAAATATTACACAGGATCTATTGTGCGACTGTATCTGCTGAGATTGGCTGTGAAGCCCTGAGATAAAGCTTGAAACGCGAACGGCCTAGTATCGTACGGAGCAAAGAGAAGAAATGCACAAGAAATTCCGTATAGAAGATCTGCGAGATGCAGCCGGATGAGACGGAGCGCACGAAGGATGACGCGCGACTCACAAATAGCAAGCAAAAATACAATCACCGCCGTGAATCTGACTCCAGCACGGCTCGAACACCCATTCTCTCCTCTCACACATCGTCCTCCCAATCCGATAGCATCTCTTCCTCGACATCGTCCATTCCCTCCTCTTTGTTTACGTCCTGTTGGGCATCGCCGGCAGTAGCAACATTGTTCGCCATGCTTCGGGGTTCAGCAACAATTTCAGCATGTTCAGTGGACTCTTGCCGGGGAGAGCGATCGCTCTCTGGGGCTTGTTCGGTGCTGCTGAGGACGTTTAATTCGAACGACATATTTTCGACGTCGTCTTGCGCCTGGACTCCGCGCCGCGACCGGACAAAAGAGGGCGTTTGGGATTGTTCTCCACGTGTGGACCGCGCTGCGGCTCGGATGTTGAGGAGGACACGAGAGACTAGAACGGAAGTGAGTCTGTACAATTGTCAGTGTGTCATTGGTTGAGAAAATGTAAAAGGACTGTCTTACGAGTATTGCAAATATCCGATGACCTCTTCAGCATTCTGCGATATGCATAGTCATGTGCGGAAGAGTGATCAGCATCTTGCAGAAGATATGGCGTGCGCGGAAAGGACATGCACTTACGGAGTTCACGAACACCAATACGGTCACTAATAAGTTCAGTAGTAGGAGTGCTCTAGATGATATGCTTCAGACGTCATCAAATTATTTCTGATTCCATTTCTCACGTCAGTTGGATTGTCCCTATGAGAATGGTGGAAGCAAATGCTATTTGAGCTCAGAAATCCATAATCACTGTTCGATAGTCATACCGTCTCTGAGGAGCAGCGCTGCAAGCGACAGATTTCTCGTGGACAGGAGGTCAGCCATGGCTGTTTTATGGTCAACATATAGCTTGCGCCAGAGAATTGCGAGGGTCATGATGGTGGCGGCTACAGCAAAGGCTGAATTGGCTGTTCCCACTGCAGCGAGATCGTCAAAGAAATGTGGAAGAAAGCATTCTTCAGATCGAACTCACATCTATTGAGAAACAAATTAGCAAGTATGGGTTAATTGGCGATACTGATTTACGCACTTTGTAGCGACATCTTGTGCTGAAATTGAAGCGTAGGACTGGATGCATATGGCTGTCCTATTCAATATGAGCACAGAATGTGATGTTTCGAAGAAATCTTCTCATCAATTCGTCATCGTCAATCAGTAACATGTCCTGTTAAGAGGAAGCGTACTAATGTAGACATCTAATACCACGTTGAGGACAATTATCAAAGCGAGGAGCATAACAGGTCGTCGGTCGCCTCCTGTCACGGCGTATACTCGTAACGTTGTAACCATTTTGCTACAGTGTGAGCTGTGGTGATATGTCATGAAGCATGCCGCCTACCCTCTGAGATTATCGCAATGAGTTCGAAAACCACAGTGTTCGTCACGAAGTTTGCCATACAACTGCGAGATAATAACAGTCAGACACGGATAAGTATAGCAACAGGGAGCAAATCACTCCTACAATATCAATAACTTGAGTATGTGTCAACTTGAGGCGATATGAAACAGCGTACCACTACTGTATAAAAGTTCATGACAGACCAGACAGAAAGGCCAGCATAGACCAGCGCAAGCATCCGATTGGCAAAGAACAACCATGCAGAGAACGATCACTCGCCCCAGAATAGCTCGACCTCCTGGCTGAATGTGATGGCATGGTCGAAGCATATGAGCACTGTTGGAAAAGAAATCGTCAATTACCAGTCAGTAAGAAGTGGGAAATGCCCGACTGACCTGCACCGGTGATAATCGCATAGTCTTCTGTGAACCTGATAACACATCATTCAATGCAGTACAGTTCCATACGTCTGAAGAGACGCACGATCCTTCCAATATAGCGATTGCTTCAGATGTGGTGATGGACATGTTTAGGTAGAGAGATTGGACTATGGATTGTGAAGTGGTTGACAGTCGGCCTGTTTATAAGCCCATATCCCATCATGATCTGATGTTACATCACCCGTATACCGATATACGGCAAAACCAATTCGTCCACACATGAGGCAAAGCAGACAGTGGCTCACAATGAATGACCCGATCATGCATACTTGAACGGATGCGGCAACTGAAAAAATATGCAGTTCGGAATGAAGGAACGCGCATCTCACATGAGGGATCGCGAGAAGAAACTAGACTCTTGATATGTTGCTGGCTGCCGTGACAACTACACCTTCACAGCCCATCCGTTTCACTGCCGTTGCCAGAACGTTCCTAGAGTTATCTAGCTGAAGCGACGATCTGACCGCACGTATGTACAGGATTGCGCAAGAGCGTGCGAGGGCACACATTCCCATCCTATAGTAGTTAGTGCGCAGATCAGTGATATAGAGGCCAATATCATTGTTGCTGCTGCGTACGTGTTGTTATGATGTGTAGTTCAGAATTGCATGACGAATTCGCCGTGATGTGCCGCAGCGCAGTCTCAGTGATGGATTTCGCATTCGGCGGAGCTGCCGAGGCCGATGAGATGCGGGCGAGATTGAGCTGCATAGAAGAGGCGCTGCGGCAGTGACGCGCGGGAGAACATGTGTATGAAGGCAACCAAGATCGGGAGAGAGGTTCGGGAAAACCAAGGTCGTGAGAGAAGTGCGGGATGGCTCAGTTTGTGCTGAGATCAGTGAGAAGGGTTCAAATTGGGGTGAGTCAGCGTGCCGCCGGCAAACGGGGGATGAACAAGTAGGCATCCAGACGGACAGCCACTTCTTCATCCACCGTGCTGCGTGAAAACATGTGCGCTTCGACGATCATGGGCCAAAGGACCAGCAGAATGGCGAAGAGGCCCGGCAAGCGCCCATGGACACCGGGTCCCCCAGGACAAAAATGCGCGCTAACATGACATGTACACTGTGAGAGGCACTCAAGTGTTTGCTTGTAGCCCCAGAAAGCCAGCTGAAGCAGCGAAGGATTCAAGGCGATAGGCTGCAAGTGCGTACCGATGGAACACAGAGATATGCTGCGCGCACAAAAGGATGAGCCCTCGGCTGCGCCAGGCAATTAGCTGCGCTCGTCACAGACCCGTCCGTGTCTAACAAATTCAGCATCATAGATGAAAGGGAGACAGAGAACAAAACGAGTCGGAAATCGCACCATGGGAGAGAGACAGCAGTTGACGGGCTGAGTGCACTGGCGCATTCTCCGCGAAGACTGGAGAACGAGATTTTTAAAATGAGAATCAATATACGACCAAATGCATTGATTTGTCACAGAGACATCGGGATCGCATTGCACGTACGATTTAATTGTCAGATGTAAAAAAACCAAAGTTTTTAGGTAGAAATTAAGAGGTGGACACCACTAACCTCCGAGGGTGGGCGTCTAGGAATCGGTTTGTGGTGTGGCGTTGCGATGAACCTTGCACATTGCACCTGCGGTCTCAGGCTCATCGCGCGATACGCCTGGTGTTTGCATGTCGCGACTTCGTTTCCTTCTGCTCGTAACTTTGTACATCGTCAGCTGGCTCGGCGCGGCCACAGCGGATGGGCTTATTCCCAGCGATCATGCATCGCAACCTGCGAAAGACGGTGGATCGGCCCATACGAATAACTGGGCAGTCCTAGTATGCTCTTCGCGATATTGGTTCAACTATCGGGTGCGTTCTCTGGACTGCGAAAGGTCAGAGGGATCTAAAAGCATCTGCAGCACATGGCGAATGCGTTGGGGATGTACGTGCATGCCACACATATCGGTGACACGCGACTCGGTGACGATGCTAGACGTGCAGGTACCGCACCGTGAAACGGCTAGGGATTCCAGACTCAAACATCATCTTGATGCTCGCGGACGACGCGGCGTGCAACACGCGCAACAAGTTCCCCGGCTGCGTGTATGCGAACCAGGGCCGGCATCTCGATCTGTATGGAGACAACATCGAAGTGGACTACAGGGGATATGAGGTGACGGTCGAGAACTTCCTCAGAGTGTTGACGGGTCCGTTGCTGCAATCCTTTTATACTGTCAGGGCTCAGTGAGTACTTAGAGTATGCTCTGTATAGGTCGTATGGAACCCTCCGTTCCCCGTTCGAAGCGCCTACTCACAGACGATCGATCCAATATCTTCGTTTACATGACGGGACATGGTGGTAACGAATTCCTCAAGTTCCAAGACAACGAAGAGATCAGTGCGTTCGACATCGCTGATGCCTTCGAGCAGATGTGGCAGAAGAAGCGGTATGCCCGTCACAGCTGCGTTATGTCCCAAGGCTGACGAAGCGCTGCTTGTCCTCAGCTACAATGAAATATTGTTCATGATCGACACTTGTCAGGCGAACAGCATGTTTTCGAAGTTCTACTCTCCTAACATCCTTGCGACGGGGTCTTCCGAGGTCCATGAGAACTCTTACTCTGTGAGTACCGCGATCCATTTTGAGCATTCGTTCCATCAACTGGGCCCCATTGTAGCATGAGAATGACTATGAGATTGGCGTGGCCGTCATCGACAAATTCACGCATTACATCCTCCAGTTTATGGAGGGAATCAATAAGACGAGCCAGGCGTCAATGAAAGATCTCGTAGGTCCTCTGGGTGAACTTGCGTTACTTAGTGCCTGACGGTTTTTCGCACGGCGCAGTTTGACACCTACGACTTCAAGAAGATCGAGTCGCATGCGGGCGTGCGCTCAGATCTCTTCAATCGTCCTCTGGAAGATACACTGGTGACAGACTTCTTCGGCGGCGTAGCGCAGGCGGAAGTCTTGTCCTCTGCGATTGACGGGCCCGTCTTGGAACCCGACGCCCAGCTTACTTCCTCCGCCGAGGCCGAGCTTGAGCTTGACATGGACATGCCATTCTTCGGGCTTCCAACAGAGACAGCAAACAGTTCTGCTGCTGGAGCGCCGCCTCTAACCAGTCACGGTAGCCCGGACCTAAACCTGGAGGACATCATTGTTGCGGCTTCTTACAGCTCGCATAGTACATGGGCCGCAAAGGCCAGAGGTCTCAGGGCATGGACATCTAGCTTGCTGGTGTTAGCCTTGATCGGTTGGGTGAGCTGGCGTAGGTAATTTACCACCGGGAGCTCGAAAAGCACATTTTATTGTACACTCCTGGCAACTTCGAGGGTTCACTATTCAGATGTCGACTACACAATTTCTTACGATACCCGCACAACGACGAATCCTAAAGACCTACCTTCTTGTCCCCTCTTGAGCGCCTGTTGATATCATCGAGGAATATCTTGTTTCCACGGCGTCGTCAAGGGTGGCATAATTTCTCTGTCCTGGCCCTTCGCGAGCCCTGTCCATGCTCTCGCCGGGTTCGTCAGCCCGTCCTGTTCTGCCTTGACCTATTCTCCGTTCAAGTACAACATTGGCTACCTGACCCGCACATAGCACCCGGCAGGGTCATCGCTCTCGAGACATATCAATCCGCGTTCCCCATCAACGACCCACATCAATGGGTACCCGTCCTCCCAAGCTTCCTCTTTCCATTCTTCGTGCCAGTGCAAGCTCACGACGGTGCCGCTGGTCAGCGCTCCTCTAAACGGAACCTGCTTTGCGCTCATCTGTGTCATCGTCTTACCTTGTTGGATCCGAAGAGGTCATGGAAGGCATCGTTGGTGATGCATGGGCATACCACGAAAGCGGAAAGGACTCGTTCAATTCGTCCCGACTCGATGATTGCCTTGACCTGACGCCCCAGTCAGCAAACGAAGCTCTGCGACGAAGGCTCGTCTATTTGCCTTATCGATCATCGGGCTTTGTCTTCCCTGCATACCAACCATCGTCCCGAAACCCTTCCATCTGGCTACCTCCGCGATCTCCGTAGTCTCTCGTAGATGTTTGCGACCACGGTCATTCCTCGAACACGATCTTTTCCCTATTTGACGACGAGCATCATTGCAACCTTGCGACGCGGCGTGTTCAGAACATTGCAGCCACGCCCGCCCCCGGAATAGTCTGCGGCTCCTGAGCTTTAGGGGCCGGTCAAGACGGCGTGCAGTGTGTACGCGGATAAGAATGGTGGTCACAGCAAGGATGGCATTACCTACCTCTCCGCCCAAGTTGGGAGGCAGTATGGACAGTCCTATGAAGCCAATATGACTGAGCTTGATGCCTAATCCACAAGTTCCGTCTGTCAGCATTAGCCATGATTAGAGGAGAATGCCGCAGCATTGCAAGTGAGCCAGTGACCTTTGCTTTTGCCTCTCTGCAATGTCTCACAGGGATGTTGGATCACGTCATCCGTGCCCATGGACCATTGAGCTATTTTCAGGATTCGGACATTGGCCTTGAAAGCTTCACGATAGGATTACTACATATAAGAACACGGTGAGGAAGAAGCACAGGGGAACGAGCCTATGTGCCGTTTTTCCTTCTTACACAATCCCGCGATATTCTTCCGTCACTATTTTTAAGGCAAAGTCTCTGACTCCGTAAATGGCTTATCAAGAGCGTACGATACAACGAAGAGGAAAGGGCCGTAATTTCAAGCGAGGGAAGTGACGACCTGCTCCGCTGCTTTTCATATCACGTAACGGGGCTCGGAAGCAAAGGACGCTCATACGCAGTCTTCAACTGACGAAGTTCTGTGCAGTCGCTCGCCTTCGGTTCCAACAGCAGGATGTATCCTGCCGCCTGCGGTTTCTTATTCACTGTGTGTCTGCCGCGTTCGACCTCTGGCCTGTCGAATCAGCGAAAATCATACGGTCACAGTCCGAGGATCGAATTTCTACATCGTTGATTTACTCAATTGACCATCGGCGGTGTCAAACGCCAGCTCGACGCTTTGGGCACATCGCAGGGTGAGCGTATCTTTCCTTCTATTTCTACTCCATACAGATCCCAGTGAGTCGTACTCAGCTTGGACTATTGCCCTGTGACAGAGTTGTCTTCGAACGATGTAGCAAACTGTGGGTGCTTAACAACTGTTTCAATGCAGCTTGATCGGTCATCCTGTCATGCAATCGTCATTAATGGATTTTATACACGCCCTCAACGTCTGTGGGGGGCTCACATTAGACGAGTCGACAGGATTCGTGACTGGAATTGCTGCAACACCACTCTGTCGTCGTGTTCTGGACCTAGCAAATTCCAATGTGAACTCGGACTGGTCGCGTTGGACTGTCTTCTGCGTGTGTTCGACGCCTCTCCCGCCGCTCACGCGGATGATTATGAGGTCAAACGATATGCCACCTAGTTGGAGTGTCTAATGACGGTCAATAAGGCGTGCTGTGAAGGCGGTGAGTGGCTCACAAAATCAGCCACAGGATAAACCACCGTGCTGCCAAGGTCGCTCAGAACGAATGTCAAAGCAGTTCCAACGGTATACAGCAGCGCCGATTCGATCAGAATGCGATTGATCTCGGAGAGGCTTAGGAGACTGCTTGTGCGATCGATGCTCTGCGTGAAGAACCGGGACGATTCTCTGTGCACTGTCCATATACGATATACGATCAGGCCTTACGCGGGAAAGTGTGAGTCTGGGACTGTTTATCTCAAATATCGCTGATGACACTCACCCGTAGTGAGGACATTGAGAGTGATCGTGATGGCGCCATAGGCTGTGACAAATGGCCTGAGCCTGTCCTTGCTCAAGACATCGGCAAGTGCATGGCTCCTCTCCAAAGTTGCTGTATAATAGATCTCCGCGGTCGCGCATACGCTCTGCGAAACCAATAAGAGAAGTGGGAATGCGACCGCAGGCCACGTATGATTAAAAATGATCCAGCAACGATAGATCTGACATGTGTAGGTTATCTCTGGATCGTGTTGCATAGCACGGACTTCGTACCAACGCTGAATCTGCAATGGTGGACTCCAGCATCAAGCATACGGTCTGCACACAGTAAGAGAAGAGAGTCGCCACATAATAAAAAGACGTAACTTCACCTTCATGACATTGAGCCAGTTTGAGATGTGTAGGAATTCCTCTTCAGCGCCGCCTGGCCCAGAATAGTACACGAAGCCGTTCAAATTGTGCAAGACATTGAAGACAGCCTCCATCGTGCCAACAATAAACAGAATGGTGGTGAAGAACACCATCGGCAAGTTGATCTTCGATCTGAAGCCCGACTTCGTCCATATGGAAGCGGTCATGCAG
The DNA here is from genome assembly GCF_001632365.1 of Laetiporus sulphureus 93-53. NCBI lineage: Eukaryota > Fungi > Basidiomycota > Agaricomycetes > Polyporales > Laetiporaceae > Laetiporus > Laetiporus sulphureus. Next base: position 299,865 of record NW_024468533.1, read on the forward strand.
AGCGCGAATGTCGCAATATGCACTCCGTAGGATATGCTTCCAAGAAAGAGAGCAACTAGTTGTGCTTCGGCGAGAGTAAAGGTCCTCATATGCGCAGGAACACGGATGACTGATAGCATCGGAGGACTCACGATAGACACAGACTTAAAGGGTCCTCCGCGTGATGTGCAGGTCATGACATCAATAAAATTTGCTGGGTTCCCGCAATACCTAGACTGCCTGCAGTGATGAGTGTTGTTTCATCCGAGATTGCATTTCAAACAGCTAGATCCTTGATGTACTTCAACTCGGAGCCGGTTGCAAACACCGCGAACATAATGCATTTCATCAGTTAGCTCAGACCATCCCCGGCGTCTCATAGCATCATGCGCTATATGCCTTCGGCCCTTCATTTCTTCAGCCCATGCTCCGCCGATGAGACCAAAATGGCATTTGGGCGCCCATCTTACATTCAGGTACTTACGCCGCTGCGCGGCTCCGGGCTGCCCGAACCAACCCTGTGGGATATATTTACCAACTTCCCATCAGTTTCTGATAACGAATCATCCCGTCTATGTCCTGTGTTGCAATTCGTAGTTAGCCATCGAAAGGAAAGCATCACTGCGCACAAGGGTATGACTTCATTGCAGAGGAGCCCTGATTGACCTGAGGCTGCGACGAAGTGGTACTTGTGGTGAAGTTGAACGATGGCAACCCGCATCCGTTATGTGCAAGGGAGAACCTAGCAGTGTTCTATCGCGTGTATCATTGGTAACAACGACTGATAGAGGACTAAAGACATTATCGAATCACACATTCTCCTTACCAGGATCCTCATTCTCTTTGGGATTCTCAGCTTGCGGCTGCCCTTGCCTTTCCTCAAGTCCCCATCTCTCATTCCTGTCGTTATGCAAAGGTAGATCCTTCTGCAGGAGCACACTGAGCAATCCTGCAGCGCAGAACGCCAATAGAACGTGCCACAGAGTGAGCAAACTGTTCGCAAATGCCAATCTGACTTCGTCCTGCAGCGGCTGCTGCAGCGACCTAATCAACGAGATGGCGACATATGAGATGTCGTCACCAGCGTGAAACTGATTGAGAAAGGCAGCGGGCAGGCAATGTCGAAGTCGAGTCTGAAGAATGGTCGCTCCGATGGCTATGCTCCAGGACTAAAGCAAAGTTTCATAAGGAGATGGCCAATCAGCGCGCTGTGCGGCTGAAGCCTGAGCAGATGCTCTCGATGCTTACCTGAGAGAATGTTCTGGCAAATGTGAGGAACGCCAGAGCTTGCGCGTTGTTCTCAACTTCCAGCGGAGCGAGCACAGAGAATGTCGTAACGAACAGGAATCCAAACCCTGCAGCTGCTATGATTTGGAATGGGATAGAAACAGCCACGGGAGTGTCGACGCGGAGTAGACAGAAAAGTCCCATCCCGATCAGGATCCCGCACCAGCCGATAGCATTCTGCAGAATGGAAACAAATGAAGATCTAAAGAGATGGATCAACAGAACCACGTACAATCAAGCGGTACCGTCCGGTTTTGTTGACCAGAATTCCTTGAATTATGGCAGATGGCGACAAGGTGAGAGCACTTGGTAAAATGTACAATCCTGAGAGCACCGGAGGCGCAAGCTTCACAGCTTGGAAGTAAACCGGTCTAGTTACAATGAACATTTATGTGAACATTGTGTCAAGCAGAGATCCACGAGACGCTGCACGCACAGGTAGACTGAATAATGTGTTCAGCCGACGATATCAATATTCCAGGAGAGAAAAGCACCTACAGCTAGCACTGTATATGACTAGGCCATGCATGAAAGAACCAAAATACCTATACGTAGCCAATTTAGTTCGCACGGAATACGTAACGATCTGGTCACATACCCGCTGAAACTAGTCCGATTCGAGACGATGGACTGGGTATAGCTCAGTACGGGCTCACTTCGCAGTTGCTTAACGTACGGAGAGATGGCGTGCCAAGAGAAATTCATATAAGAACGCAACAATCAGGCATACCAAGCCGATTACGAAGGGAATGAGCACTTCGACGGATTTCCACGGATGACTGAACCCTGCCCACGTCAGTCCAATAATGCATGATGTGCCACCTCCTATGATCAATGTGTTCCCTCTATAGGAAGCACACGACTAAAGTGTCAGCATATCAACCTTTCCGAGGACGTCCACAACTCACAACCAATCCAGCTGCAGGAAACTTTCTACATAGCTATTGACTTTGGGCTGCCAAAGTCTCAGAAATATGACGATGACAGTGATGGCAATGGCAGATAGCGGTATGTTGAGGTCTGAAAATACGGTATTTAGACCACAGTAACAAATAAGCCCCATGATTCCTGTACACACAGAATAGTCTGGTAATGACGCGACATATACGGCCTTAGTTAAACCAATAATAGCACAAGCATACTGACCCTCTCCATGTTGTTTGTTGAGCAAACGCGCCACCGATGGATGGTCCAATCACAGATGCGACACTGAATGTTCTATACGAAGCCGTCATTGAATGCAATTTGCAAATACGTCGAGTGCAAGCTTACGCTCCAGTTATCGCGTTGAATGTTCCTCGCTCTCGCAAAGTGACCAAGTCACCAACCACAGTCATTGTCAATGTCTGCATACCGCCTGAGCCGATGCCTTGTATGACTGCAAGAACTTGAGTTTTTGATTCATCATAAGGATACATGTGGAAAAAAAGGCACCTCGACTAGCTATCAGCATGTTGATCGACCTAGCTGTTGCACATATTATGGATCCGAGGGCGAAGAGCAGTATGAAGGTTATGAGCACGGGCCGTCTACCGAATATGTCTGCCAAGTGTCCGCTCATCGGAAGCACGCAAGCAGAAGCGAGTGTATACCCTGCCGATACCCATGCGAAAGAGGCAGTACCGTTCAAATCATGAATGATTACCGGTAGCGCAGTCGCCACTGATGCCTGTCGACGGGTAGAAAATAGTGAGAAATTGAATATATCAAAGGATTGAACGGCTCACCAAGTCAAGGGCCGATAGGATCACACAAAGCTCCAGTGCGACGAACACTAACCAGAATCTCCAACCCCTTCCCGTTTTCTTCGGTGACCGATCTATGACAGTGAGTACTTCGACTTGGCCATCCCGCTGTGATGTAGAAGGCACAATTTCGATGGTAGTTTCAGCACTTGTTAGTGCAGTGGAACCCTTGCCCTCAGCATCCATAGCGTTTTGGAGTGCAGAAAGATCGGAGTTGGGTGTTTCTCACTTCAAGGCCTATTTCAAAGGCAGTATTCGAAATTGAAGGGAAGCAAACCTACTTCACCTTCGATAGCTGTCAGCGGAGAATCGAGATCATGTACAGATGTCGCAGATGAGCGTGCAATCGTCACGCAGACATCTCCGCGTCAGCACTGAGACATAGATGCTGCTACCACATCCGGCCTTCCTGTTTTGTCGCATCAGATCCCACATGATGCAATTAGAACCTGTATCACTTGGCGAAGACTACCAGGAGAGCGTAATTCAGCGGCTAAAAATTAGAGCAGATTAGAACGTCTCACATATGATGACTGGTTCAAAAGTCTGGTTCTGTGATTGATCGAAGGGACCGGAGTTTGGCGCATAGCGTGCGGAGGACATAAGACATCCTTCCGACCTCCCAGCGTCATAGTATCGAAAATAGCGCAATTATTCCGATGCACTAGACCGGTCTACCCGGATGACCACGCCGATTAGAACGTTGCGACACAATGGCTTCGCCTCAGCGCTGACAGTTGTTGCCGGCTGATTCCGGATCCCATCATCATCAGTTATAAGGCCAGCGCGTAATGAGCATTAGCGCGTGAGTCATGTGCATGAGGACTGGTCTCGTACCACATGTTTCTATCGTACTCTGCCACAGCAGAAGGATAAGACTCAAGACCTCCGGGAACGTATGTGATAATCCTAGTACCCGACATCAATAGTCAACTTCTATCTTCAAAACGAGTCGTTCTTCTTCCCTTCTTGCCACCCCATCGGAGTGGCGAGTGTTCCGCTGGTTCAATTTCAAATTGGCTTCTAGAGCCATTCCCTTTTGATTCTCAGGATATGAAACTGCTTACTTCGGCGTTGCAATTTTGGGGGACTGATCATGAGTTCTCGTCATCTGTCAATCACCAGGAGCTCTTCGACTCTCAATATCTAATACTTGTGCCTGTAAAATTATGCGCACTGACGTCTATATACGAGTGGCATCTGTGTTTGTGCCAAACACATATCATATAATTGTATCAGCACGAAAATGAGCTAAAGTGGCATCAGCAGCTGAGTGGCGCACCTGCGACTCTTCGCGAGGTGTAAGAAGTCAAAGCCTATGACGCAATCTCCTATCTGACGACCGGGCCATCCGTTCAGGCAACATCATCGAGCTCATCGTTCATATATATTGTACTATATGAACCATCGCTTCCAAGCATAATCAAATATCATTCCCATCCAAATGATGAGACCAACCATTCCATTTGACTGCACTATAGTCAATTGCAGCTCTAACGAAAGATGATCATCACGTACTTCGTACTTCGCAGCGCTGTCCTTCATCTCGCTCGTCTGCCAAGTCAACAATTGCCAGCATAGATGTGCCGCAGCTCCTCCACAGGAGAAGATGTAATAAAGCATGCTCTGATTGTTGTAGTGCCCGGCCATCACGAAGGATACCAGGAATGCCATGCAGAATGCGGTAAGTATCATCTGGACATTGTCACCGAAGAGCACGGCCGTGGACTTCAGTCCAATTTTGGTGTCATGAACCCGATCTTGCGAGGCATACATGGTATCATAATGAATTGTCCAGCTGTTTGTCTGTTGAGCAACGTGGTATGAAATGAATCGGCTGCCACTTACCCGATGCAACCAAAAAACAATAGATACATCGGACACGCATGAATATCAGGCTGCACACTCAACCACGCTGTAGGAAGTCCCCAGCTCATTGCTATACCTGTTTTACATAAGCATTCGCTTGATAGAATACGCCACCTACTTACCTAACCAAGCCTTGTGGCCACCACGTCCAACGCTTTGTCAATGGGTATAGCGCGTGCAAGGGAAACAACCCGAAGCAACCACACAATGCCCTTGAGTCAGTCAGCCATGTCTCCGTGCCATCGAGAAATGAGAACGACTCACGCAATGTGGTTCGTGTACATGAGCATACCAATAATGACAGAACAAAGCAAGAACAGGAAGATCCGGGCTCCAGTCACAGAGACGATTCCAGCAGCAAGGGGACGGCATTTGGTCCGTTCTGGATGTTTCGATCAGATGACCCTTGCAAGTTAGCGTATTTTAAGGGCTTACCCAGCTTGCGGCCGAATTCCATATCGCATAAATCATTCAAGACGCAGCCTGCGCTATGGAGAAAGATACATCCGATTGCGAATATGAGAATCTGAGTCATGAAAGGTGCAACAGGAGTATTGACGTGGTAGGAGCTCATGGTCAAACCCCAAGCTAGCAGTACATTATCAGTGAAGGCTAAGACAGCAAGAAAGCATGCACGCACCACACGGCCAGAACACAAGAGCATTGCCCAGTAAGGATTTGTGAAGGCGCGTTAGCTCGTAGTAACCGCGCCAAGGAAATTGCATAAAGAAGTGAAGAGAAGCAAGATGTACTGTTTTACCGTCCATAGTGGAATTCTTCGTAGCGTTAGAAGCCATCTGACGTTATATACGCGAGCGCTGCAAGGTTCCTTGATCATACACAAAGTGGGAAAAACACGATGAAGACCATTGAATATTCAGTGTAACTCACTTGAACAACAGATGCATCTCGGAGGAGATGGGAGGGCATGAGGAATCGGGTAACGCAGGAAAGATCCCTTGATCCGAGCCAAAGCAGCATTCTGTCGCATGACAATCGACTCCAATACCGGCTATTATGACAACGGCAGCACACAAGCGGCACCTTACACGGTCAAAAACAAGTCCATGTCTGCGTGAATCAATTCAGTAACGGCGAGCGCTCGCGTTGGCGTCGCATAATGAAGTTGAGGCATATGTGAACAAAAAAACCCCCGGAAAGAAAAAACAGCGAGATCTTCCCAGAGAAGTGACAGCAATACTGACCCCCCAGTGAAGCCTCATGTTTCCCGGATTTCACTTTTCGTATGTCTCCCGACGGATACTGATGTGACCCTCTCTCCTCATGGCCGATGTCAGGGATAGAAGTGTATTTCGGGTGCCCTCCGGTGTCGTATGGGTGGTAATGGATATCTACAGACATTAATGCATCATGTCTCGAAATGATTCGGTGGGTGATGATATGAGATGGAGGACATGCGAACACTGCCTATCTTGAACGCCACAGTGGACGCTGGCCGGGCGAGGCGCTCAAAGCGCACGCCACGGCGGAGCTTAAAACCATGAAAATCTCGTTGCGGCAGAGGCCTGCAGTCTCTGTCTGTTTCTCGTGCATCAGAATAGATCAGAACTTACTGATATCACTGTGATCTAGAATTCGTTATAGCGGTGATATTTTGAAATATACGGATATCGAACTGCTCAGACCAACTGTCAGGACTCAGCGGATTCGGTACTTCCAGGCTGATCAATTGACCGGTATGTTGGAATCTGGGCGCGGAGCACAGATGTGAGAGGCCCCGGTGCGACCTGTGCCACCGGCGTGGGAGAGTAGTAGCGCGCGTGTATATAATAGGGCGCGGCTACAATGGGACGGGCCATCGGTTTGGCCCCATGGAGCCATCTTCTAGAGAGCGGGTGACTCCCAAACTCCCGGCCGCGCAAAGGGCTGGCTGGGAAAGTCAACACGGTACTCATGAAACTCCTGGGCAACTGGAAACAAGGCGAAGACGGCTGTATAATGTTACTGCGAATGTGCGTACGGTCTCGATCTGAGGTCTGTGGTGGGTGGCGCTACGGACGGCCAACTCGGAGCCATGTGCACAGTAAGCTTCCATTCTATGCGAACAGATACTGATGCATCGCGATAGAAGCAATCACTTCCTTCCACGGTCCTTGATGGTTAACTAGTCACATCTTGCGCGCTTTGAGAACATACAGGCAGGGCGCGCGTATAACAAACGGGCAGAAAGCGATAGATGTGATGTCGACCGATACCATACGTCGTTCAAGCAACTTACCCAGTGCCCATGTCGACAGATCACTTCCTGGCGAAAGTCCTCCCGACCTTACGCGGGAGGGCTGCAGCGCCGTTCTTTAGAAACTACCTTGGACCCGGTATGGAGTGGGGATGCATCACGTATGAGAGTTTCGCAGCGGACGTTAAAGCTGCGATCTCTCACTGGAAGGGCGTCCTCAGTGGCTTCGTACAACCCTCTTCCGTGGTGGGATTATGGTATCCATTGATTGTCAACTTCGCCGTACCAAAGCTGACGTTGCGCAGGTTGACAGGTGTGAAGTACGAGGATATACTCAACATCCTTGGAGTCTCAGCATCGGGCCACATCCCGCAGCTCTTCAGCGTACTCCATGCTAATCAAGACGTAGTCTCCGATCTTCTTGCGATGAGTAATGCTGAAGGACTGATCGTGGACGCGCGCTTCGCGAAAGCTGCGAGCTCAATGAAAGTGCCCACGTTTCGTGCACTGACTCTGGAAGAAGCGCGCAAGATCGAGGACGCACAAAGTGTGGAGCTCGCCATGGTTTCCAAAGCCGATACTGCCGTGATTGTCCACTCTTCTGGCACTACTTCCGGAGCTCCCAAATTGATCCCTACGACTCATGGCCTGCTTCATGCTTGCCTGGATTTCAAGTATCCCTCCTGCTTGAAGCAGGGCTCATTTGACGGACCAGATACAACAAATCGTGAGCTGTTCCAGAAGTTTCCTGGCGTCAAGAACTCCTCCTGATAGCTTTCTGATAGTGCTTGGTAGCTTAGCCCATGTTGGCTCGTTCCAGAGTATGTGATCAGGTTTTGTTGCCCATTCCTCTCCTGATCCGCCGTAATCAGCTGTGATCCGTATGGCCTACCATGGGGATATCATTGTCCAACCCTCCTCTCCCACCTTCTCCACCGATGAATTGCTCGCGATGGTCAAGAAGTGTGGACTCAATCGCATCGCAACGTATGCCCCATTTCTCGTTCAACATATCCGCAGAGCGAAGCAAGATATGGATGTCCTGGAAACGCTGAAAGGTCTCCGGCAGATCTTGCATACAGGAGTCGCGCTTAATCGTGAGGAAGAGAAGTGGGCGTATGAGCAGCGCTTGCCTATGACGGTAGGTAGCGACGCCTCGTAAGCGCAATGGTCATGCTAAGCGGTTGCATTTTCCTTACAGGTAATGTATGGTACAACGGAGACGGGTTCGTCCCTTCACTCTTGATGCGGCAGATATTTCTGACTTGCTTTGTGTTCAGCACCATTGTTAATTTCTCGTCTCGGCGGTCCTCCAATGATGAGACTAGTGTCGCAATGCTCCGCCCGCTTTATACCGTTTGCGGGTGTGACCGACAAGTCCAGCGAGTCTCACAAGGCCTTATTTGAAGTGGTGCTTCCTCCAGATGCTCTGGATAGTCCGCACATTTCGCTCTTCGGCGAAGACGGGTTGTATCACACGGGCGACCTTCTTGAAGAACCAGAAGAAGGCTTCTATGTGCATCGTGGGCGCACAGGCGATTGGATTCGGATGCGCGAAGGCTTTATCGATTCAAAGTGAGTCACAGGCTGGATCGCTGCATCATGATTATAACTATAACATGTCCTTCAAGGAGCGTGGAAGACCACGTTCGGAAGACTTGCTCAGACCTGGTGCATGATGTCGTTGTGATTGCTGAAGGTCGACCGGGTCCTGCTTTACTGGTCGAAAGCATTCGACCAAACCTGAGCGAACGGGAGCGAAAGCAGGTCGCGGAGGAAATTGTGAAGCGAAGCAAGGAGTTCAATGCTCGTGTCTTCAAAGAAGAGCAAATTAACAATCCGGGACGCATTCTCGTGCTCGACAAGGGGCAGTTGCCCAGAACCAAGGTACTATCGATTGAAGTCAATTCACATAACCTACTGACATGACCGCTTTAGGAGAAGGGAAATATCAGACGAAATGCTGCCCAAGACTTGTTCGCTCAGGAGATCGACGCCATGTACACCGAACAGTAACTTTTATGTGATAGTGTAAGGGAAATATCAGCCTGTGATACCATGCTATAGTTAGATATGACACGTAAAAGCGGGATGATGGCGCCATGGGCCATCTCCATGATTATCGGACAGCCATCTGATGCGATGCGAGCATCCTCGGAATAAATGCAGACGTTCCGGATCCGCAAGCTCGGTGCAAAGCTGCTCGTCGTGGTTTAGTCTCCGCCGCTGCGTGCCGCCCGTTTATAACCGCCCATTGTTCTGAGAAGGCCCCGAACCGCGTGCTTACGATGCTGTTTTGTTAGTCCGACTAAAAGACATCTCCCACGCAATTCCAGGGCAACGTTCTGATCATGAACACATGCAGGTTGAAGCAGGGCTGATGTAGAGATAGTCCGATATCTACATCAAAACGGGAGGTATCGAACTATGAAAGATATAATCGCACTACCCTTGTAACATCTTGACTACCTCGCTGCCTGGATTCTCCTGGAAACTGATCAGAAGGGTAGCCGTCGAGTGACTCGATGATTGAACAGAAAGTCTGGTTCATTACAGGTGCGGTAGTCTCTGCAGCTTCACACTTGTTTAAAGTGACCACAGTCAATTCGCTGTTCGTTGGAATACAGGAACATCCTCAGGCCTTGGCAAATGCCTGGTCAGCTCAGCACTACAGAGAGGCGACTATGTAATTGCAACAGGGCGCCACATGCAAGACTTCTCGGCAGACCGCACCAATCCTCGTCTGCATGTGATGGAGCTCGACGTAACGGAAAGTGAGGAAACCATCAAGCGGAATATGAACAACGCCTTGGCTGTGTGGGGTCGAATCGATATTCTCGTCAACAACGCGGGTTACGGGTCCAAATGCATGATAGAGGAGGGAGGGTAGGTGTATACGTGCTCGAAATCATCAAGCACCTGGCATAATCATGCTTTGCATATTCTCAGGTCTACAGCCGCGCTAGCCCAGTTCCAAACCAATTTCTTCGGTGTCTTGAATGTGACGAACGCAATCCTGCCGCACATGCGCAGCCGCAAGGCTGGGACGGTCGTGCTCGTAGGCAGTCGCTCTATATGGCAAGCGAACGTGCCTGTAAGTGGTGCATTCGACGAATTGTCAAATGGACGACTGACTCTTTCATGAAGACTGCTGGCTTCTACATTGCGTCGAAAGCCGCTATCCACGGTGAGGTGCACACTCTTCGCTATGCAGCGAAGCCTGAGCGATATCTTTATTGTAGCTATCAGCGAAACACTCTCTGCTGAGCTTGCACCGTTTGGGATCCGTGTGCTACTTGTCGCTCCCGGAGGGTTTCGCACCAACAGCAACGACAAGATACCGTACTCGATGAATCATCACGTTGAAGATTACGACGGATTCCGTGAGAGCATCCTTGAGAAGCTGAAGGATTACTGGAAACACGTCAAAGGCGATCCAGCGAAGGCAATGGAGGTACTGGTCGACGTCCTCCGAGGAGAGGGAAGAGCAGAAGGGAGGGGGTTGCCTTCGCACTTGCTCCTGGGGAACCCGACCTACGACAACGCTAAGGCTTATTCTGAGCGGCTCTCGCAGACGATGAAAGCCTGGGAGGATATAGCGATGGATCTCGATTTTGAGGATGAATAAGCAATGCACTCACTTTTTATAATCGAACGTCGAGCGAAGAGAGCGCAGACGTCCACATGGTGACCACATGAACGTGCTGGGAGATGTACAATATACAAGAAATGAAGAACATGTTGGCGTGGCGGAACAGCATCTGGATGGATGAGTTCCATAAGCATCAAGTGGTCGTTGTCTGGAGATCGCGTCACAGACTCAAAACCCGTGGGCCTATCGTAAGGACCCCGCCATTCAACAGCTGCTGTGCGAAAGCTGAGAACAGCGCACCTACTCGGTTAGTGCACAGATGCAGGAAGTTGATCGCTTACCTCGATTCATAGAGTCGCTCGTCCGACATCCCGCTAATCCTTCAGCAATGGCCATTCCATCCGGATGGATGCCCCGAATACGTTCATTCGTGTGTTCATCAAACTGCTGTTTGCGACCACCCATTCTCCGTTCAGTCAACTTCAACACCAAAACCTCAAACCCAATGCAGTACTTTGGCTCCAGCCGAGCACGAGCTACTTCGTCCTGAATGTCCTGAAACCAACGGCGCCCTGATGCCGTGTCTCCACGGCTTTTCGGCTTTTTAAACGTCGTCCGTTAACACCACAGCAGACAACTTCCGTGCGAATGATACTCGAATGTATTCATTGCAATGTCGTCCATAGTCAACGAGACAGGTTAGGTTAGCATCGTCTCACCATGTCACGTCACAACACATCATAGTATATGGCTCCCATGTCGTAGCACTTCGCGCGGAGTATAGCAGCATCCAATTCACTTCGTGAGCAGAAAAAGAAATCAGCCTATCCACAAATCTCGCATGAAGAACCCCAGCCCGGCCACACACACCATAAAATACCTTTCAATGCAAAACCCGATACGGATCCGATCCTCCATGCTCCAACCCAGCCAACACCGCCCCCCTCACATTCATCAAATACTCCCCCAACCTCTTCCCATCCTGGCTCGCGACAAAGTCCTCGGTAAGCTTGTACCGCGAGTCTGCCACGATATTCGCGAACAGCAACGCGTGTTTCAGGCTCCTGACAGACGCGTCAAGTTAAAATGGAATCAGCGAAAAGGAGATGGGGAGATGAGATCGAAGACTGACTCGGGGAAGTGACGTCGTGCCTCGACGAGCAGGTTGTGCAGGCGTATGATGAGCTCGGGGACGTAGATCTGGCGGATACGTGCGAATTCGCGCCGCCGGGGATCACCTACAAAACAATAAGTATCTTTCACGAGAGACCCATGCGCAAGTCGTACTTGGACTCTTATTGCCAACAATCAACCATGCCTCAGTCAAGAGCTTCTTCACCTGCTCCCTCGCATATCGCAGACGGTCCTAATCACACCCCATCAGCTCACCGCACCACCAACCAAAAATAAATCCTCGAAGTCACCTTGTACGCATTCAACCACGCCGCCCGTCCCTCCCTCGAAGTCTGCGAAGACTCCAGATCCCTACACTCTTCCACCTTCGCAAGCGAATCCCATGCCACGAAAAACATGCGATAATGCAAATAATCCGTCGCGTCCTTCTCAGGCTCATTAATCTGCGCCAGCTCGCGCGGAAGCATACCGATCAGCCTCCTGGCCGGCTGCAATCGTCCTCTTGCTGCCAGAAAAAGTTCAGTGACGGTACCGATCGCGGAGGCGAGAGCATGCGTGGGCTTACCGAGGAGGTAGCGCAGGACGGCATTCGTCCGCTCCAGAGCGAATTTATACGTAGACTCCATGAACGTCGTCCACTCAATCGCGCGCACGAGCATCATCTCCACATCCGACGGCGCCGCCGCCATCTCCTCCGCACTCGGCAGCGGTCCCTCCGCACCAGGCAATTGCTGCAACCAAACAATCAACGTCACCGGCTCTCGCGAACGTGCCCAAATAACGCACCTCCATCGTCATGGCGATTGTGCGCTGCGTGGTAGCCTCTGCGACGCGCTGCATGTCGAGTCCGTGGTCGCGCGCGCGCGCAAGGGCGGCTCGTCGGTCGGAGATGCTGACTGAGACGTCGAGCGAGGTGAGGAATGACGCGTAGCGATCTACCGCGTTTGTGCCCATAGCGGCCGCGTACATCGCGATCAGTTCGCGTTCGCCTCTCGCCTGTTATATGTGCTCAGCACAATGAATACACGGATAAGTTATCTAAAAAGGGATACGGACCTCGAGTACCTGCAGATACGCTTCCAAAATGACTTGAATGGCACCTGGCGAGACCGCGATATCGAGCATGCGGAAGTACAGGCACAGATGGGCGAAGAACCGCGTCATCGCGGGATATCTGCATACACAATTCCAAATTGACCCTGACTTCTGCCTTGTCACACTCGCAATTCACTCACTCTGTAGAATTCGCGTTAAGACTTTTAGCTTGCAGCTCTTTCGCATATCCATCCATCAGCGCATCGGCGCGGTTAAGAATCACTTGCAACTGTGTCACATGGAAAGGGTTATCCGCCGGAGGCCTACCACCCAACTCAAGTCAGCTAACGCCATCTTGCTCAGAACGGTCGACTCACCCCTCCTCGACGATGGTGTTCTGCAGCGACTCGAGCGCACTGACGACTTCCTGCTCCCAAACCGCATCGTCCACCTCCATACCGTCCATCGCCGCAGTGCTCTCAGGCGTCTCCATTGTATCGACGGCAGCCAGACCGCCTTCCCAGAAAGAATTGTGCTCAAGGCTGGCAAACGCCGCCGTCAACCGGTCTTCGCACGCAACGGATATGAGTGCCCAAAGGTGGTCCGACCACGTCCGGCATGCCGCCTTGAGCGACGCCGCAGTCTGTGGAGAAGGAGCGAGAGCGGCGTACAGAGCACGCTCCGTCGTCGACAGTGCCGGCTACAACACGCGTTTAGCCTTCAATTTGCGTTTCAAGGAAGGGACGTACGTTCAGCGCGGCCCGCGTGCATGTGGTCTTCCAGAGCTTCCTGCGCACGTTGCCGGTCCATCCCTCGTCCAGATCCATCCCGTCGGCCGAGTCTTCTTCGCCAGGGCATCCCTTCGCTGCTCTAACTTCAGATAGCAGTTCCAACCAGTGCAGATAAGCCGCTCACCGAGTGCACGCCATCGAAGCAGCAGCGACCCGTTGAGGCTCGCCGCCCGCCACGGCTGCTTTGCTCTGCGACACAGTTGAGCAGCTTCTGCCAATCGGCCCGCGCGCACAAGCATGAACAGCATATGTAAAAGTTCCTTCTCGTCGCTCTGGGAGAACCACGTCAGTCCACACACGAGAACGCAACGCACGCGACAGATCATACCGCGTCATCTCCCGCTAGTCCCCTAGCATCCGCGCCACCCCGGTTGACCGCGTCAGGGTCCATCTCCGTGACGATGCCCGCGGTGCGCTGGCCGGTGCGCAGACCCTGCATGATCGCGATCTTCGTGAAACGCCAGTAGCCGTTGAGCGCCCCCGCGTTGGACACCTCCGGCACTGGCGCGGTTTGCTGGAGCCATTCGCGGACGACGAAGAGCTCTGAGAGCACCGGGGACGCGGCGATGATTGACTGGGCGAGCGTCGATGGCGGTGTGTAAGGGTTGGATTGGAGGAGACGGCGGGCGTCCGTGTGTGGACGGCCGGTTGTTCTGCGATGTCTGCGGGTGAAGGTTAGCAGGGATCCTTTGCAATATCTGGGGTGCACTGTGGCCGAGATTCTTCCAAGACCGATGCGAGCTCAGAATCAAGCCCAGTGAAAATCCCGTATCAGCAGGACGAGGGAGACAGTGGAAATCGACGCATCGTGGCAGGTCGCAAGCGCCGGTCTCTGCCACGCCCTGTCAGGCGGAGCCATAGGTGTACTGACTCGTTTGGTCAGTGATCATATACAAGCTGAGTCAAAGTGCGGCATACCTGAAGAATTCTCCACCTCATCCTGATCTCGACTACATGTAGACTCTTAGATAATGTGAGCACGACAACTTCCAGAGGACAGCCCCTGCAATTACTTACTTTCACATGGCAGATATGAGTGCGAGTCCACATCGACGCGCGCACGCTGGTCACGCTGCACAACATGCACATATGGTCGACGCGCCGATGTTGCGCACCGATGACGGGCGCGACTTGCCAAGACAAATTTTGCCGCTTCTCTTCGAATGCCCCCCTCTCCCACGACCTGCGACTTTATACAACAGTCCGAACTTAACGGATTCGTTCCGCCACGACTTCCCTCACTGCGCTCCTACGGGATTTTCACAGGGAATCAAGGCTCATGCGCTACGCGGTTTAGGACGGACACCACAGATGGCAACCCACCGATGCGCCGTGCGAGAGACAGCGGACATCAGAAACAGACCAGGCGGTACTCACGACATCAGCATCTGCACCAACGCCCAAGTATCACGCTCCATCCTTAGCGCCTCCAACTCTGGTGTCAACGGCTCCTGTGGTGGTTTCCCCGCAACAGACTGGGCAAATCTGGGGCGAAGGCAGATCAGACGAACTCGGGTATTCGAGAGACAAGCACGTACTGATCTCGACATAGGCGGTGAATGCGCGCAGCAAAGCCCTGCTCGTGATCCAGTATTTTGTTAAGGTCGTCCTTGGACTTTGTGCATAGCGAGAGCACCTCAGCGTAAGAGGTGTACAGCGAGTCTGTCATTTCACGGCTTTGTTTCAGGTACAAGAGGGGACCTCGCAGAATGCTGGAACGAAGTTGCCTGTCTCGTGTAATGTCCCTCAGAGCAGGATACTGGTCGGAGCAGAGTGCAGGCGAGCCACCAAGTTGCGTTGTGGCCAAGATCAGAGCTGGACGAGCGCTGGAGAATAAGGTTGCGCGTGAAGGATCACGTGCGTTCACGCGTCTGTGGCGCTGCGCAATCGTCGAAAAACCTCCTGGCGAGAGCGGTCATTGGAAAGCGAGGAAGGAACGATGCGCACCTCGTCGTCGCGAGCTAATCTCGCTAGGGTGCCGGCCGTGCTCTTCAGGCTGGGCAGCATCAACTCATGGACAGCGGCTAAATGCATGTCATTGTGTAGTAGTCACGACATTCACGACATCTGATCAGTCCCAAGCTTGCATTGCGACCCTGCCGTCTTGCCGTACTCACATAAACCATCACGAGCCAACCCTCAAGTCGGTTAATAGCGAGCAGAATGGCAACCAGCATCGCTATGCTGTAAAGAGCGCATCTCGCTGGTGAACTTTATCTTATTTTCAATGCTTCATTGGCCGTAAGCGTTCTGCGTGGGGCAGCTGACTAGCTCAAACAGCTCAGAGCGTCGTCCGTTGCGGGCTTAGTACGCGCCGATCAATTTTGTCTATTAATTCCATTGTCTACGCTCTACTGTATCCCTCAGCCTCCTCCCCGATCCTTCCAATATTCTCTTCATCTGTCCAGAAGGCCTGGCCGCCTGTCACCCATGATGTGAGGAGAGGCCACGAGCAAGGGGTGGTCTGATCCTTATGTCCATGAAAGTGAGTGTGAATGAGTGTTGTGCGCAGCGCTAATCACGCGAGGGTCGTCGACGAGCTTGATGTCCCCGTCAAACTTCGGGCAGAGCTTCAGCGCGTGCAACCCAACAGGCAGGGCAGGTCTGTGATGCGCGTCTACTCGGAGAAAGGCATCAGCAACGAGCGAGATTCATTCGTACGGCGACTTACAGACGGTACGTCCATGCAATTGGTTTCGTGAGCTGGAATTCGCGCATATGGGACATACTACATCGGGATGAGGTCCCTCCATCATGCGGGCGATCAAGCGCTTTTCGGAATGGGTTTATGCCCGTTATGATGGGGACAGTCGGCCAAGACTGCATGTACACGTCCAGACAAAATGCGTCTCGCAGAGTTGACCGTCGTATCTGATCCGGAGAAGGTCGACTTCGCTTCTGCGAGAATCGATCTGAGCATGTCAGCGATATTTGCAAAGGCGTAGATGCGGTGCGTGCCTGGTGATGGTGCGTTGACAAACTACAAGGGCTGCTGCACGCTTCAGGTGAGCGAAGATTGTGGTCGAAAGGGCGGCAGGGCTGGAAGGTTCAGCGGAAGAAGTCTTGGAAGAGCCTGCGCATTCGTGTCTGCGTGGCATCCTACAGGAGAACGAGTGCTCGATATATATGATGGAACATGGAGTCTGATGGAAACATGCTGAAGATATCACTTGATAGGCTCAAAATTGGACATGTGATGCATACGGTCCAGCACGGCTGGTGACCACACGAGTCCAGAGGGTGTGGGCTCGGTTCTACGGGGAGTGGCGTGAAGGCGAGAGCGGTCGTCGGAAAACGAGAAAGGTACGGTGCGCACCTCGTCGTCGCGAGCTAACCTCGCTCTGAGGGCGCCAGCCGTGCGCTTTACGCTGGGCGGCATCATACATGGACAGCGGGTGAATGCATGTTATAAAAGTGGACATCTGCTGTAGCACAATTTACATTTTTTCTCCTCTAATACATCCCCGCTCTGTGAGCGTCAGAATAACTGGTGATGAGCGATGAGCAACCGAGATGAGAACCCAGACATGAGCATACATTCAGTCTCACTGCAATCCACGTCAATCTCTCGTCCACACAACACCTAAAGCCAGGGCGGCCACAAAGCATGCGCCTCCTCACTACAAACCAGCGGCAAAGCAATGTTGTATGCCTTATCATACAACAGCATCTCGAAATTCACCGACTCGAAGTTGCCATGCAGTTGGTCCTTCACAGCTTGACGAGGTCGCCAGTGTTCACGAGGCTGAGGATCGATCAACCCGATATAAATTGATGCCAAGCTGTGCACCGTGCAGGAGGATAGAGTCCAGGATGATGTCACAATCGCTATCTTTCCAGATGGCGATACGTAGCGTGGTCAGTGTGGGACAGAGAGGTGGGTCGATTGGGTCTCGGAAGAGTGTGAGTGCATCGACGATCTTCGTCAGGACCTCAACGTTGACGGACAGTGTCTCGAGTGCAGTCATCTGCCTAAGAAGGTTGCGGACACGTTCAAGACCGGGCGGCCTGCGTGCATCTCGGTCAAATATGCACAGGTAAGAGATGCTGGAAAGGGAAAGGACCTGTGGCCAGTTGAATACGGTACAACCTTGGAGGGTCGTGCAGCTCCAGTCCTCAAAACGGAGACCAGAAGAGGCTCCAGCAACGACGACGACATCCTGCTGGAGATGTAGTTCCTTGGGTTGCTTTAAGGCACTCAACGACCAAGTGGACACCAACTCTAAAAGTCGCTGATCATCATCGAGTCTTTTCCTGCATTTGATTGAGACGGACACGTCTTCGTTTAGCTGAGAATCCTGGAAGATATAATCGATGTCATCGGCCCACATATAGTGGATCAGCAACCGGCGCAACCGAGCGAGTGACACAGGCTTCATGTCCGCACGCTCAGTTTCTGCTCCGCCGTACTGCTCGCCAACCACATTTTGCAGGATGAGATCGACTAGATTCGGCGTTCCAGCAAGCAAGCTGCGTAATTTGATGGGAGCTTTAGGTACCATGCAATTGGCGAGAGCCAAGAATGTCAGTTTGGCGAACGCATTGCTGGGCAGCCAATTCACATTTGATAGTGACAGGTGTTCCAGACACGGGGTGTGGTTGTCGAAGAGTTCGAGTGATACATCTGGCGTCCGGTCACCGTGCAATGCAAGAGACCTCAGCGAGGGCGCTGGCATTCGAAGGTTTTCACGTGCTGAGGGAAATGTCCAGTACAGCTCTTGGATTCGGGATGAATGCTCCACCTTTTGGAGAGCCTGTGCAATAGCAGAAGAGGGTTCCAATTTGTCGAAAGCCAGCACCTTGAGCGGGCCTTGGCCTGACCTCTCCAGCAAGATATGATCTTTATCGTCCCAGTATGTTTCAATGCTATTCCAGAGCTCCTGGATTTCAAAGGCGATCTCTTTCCACTGATGGCAGACAAGCATGAGAGACACTGCTCTGCCCTTTTCGATTCAAGTTGGGTTCCAGATGGTCATGATGTCGTCGTATCTATAGTATGAAGATCTGTATCGAGCCAGCTTGACGGTACAGGTCGTCACGAATATCTCCCGGAGCACTTCAGGAGGAAGACGGTTGATCGCGACGCAGACATTGCTGTTGCACCACTCAGCTTGAACCTCGGCTGCCTTTATCAGCCCTTCAAGATGCTTGAGCAACACGCTGTTACATCAGTTTGTTGAGCTAGATTGGGAGCAAAGAATACTGACCTCACGGGCGCTGTATACGATGAGTCCCGGTCGGTATATATAATGATACGATCGGGACGGGCATGAACGCACCGTTGGCGGGTGTCACTTTGCTCGGGCTTGGAAGACTGCATCTCCATCAAGTCTGACGCACTCAGGTCTTCGAGCGAAGGTACCTTCTTACCACATTCCTGACGTGACATTGTCAGTGAAGTCGAGTTCGCGACGGCAGGATTCTGCGAGGAGAATGTGGCGTTGTCGCTGCGCGCTGGATATTTGGGCGGCCCGTGCACTGTGGCGCGTTCAGAGATGGACGAGCGCTCAACTTTCTAGGTGTAGGTCACGTGCTCACCCGCGTCTCTGGCGATCAGCCGCATTGCGCTCGCTCTGTCGACTTGTCGCCAATTGCAAACGACAAACCGCCTTCCGACAACCGTAAAAAATCTCTCATTCTCCTACGGCAACTACAGACTGCCTTACTCCAGTATGAGGCCATCCGGAAAACCCCACCACGGCTGATCTCTTGAGGGTGTGATATGGGTAAGTACCCAACCTGGCATGCTCGAAACTCATCGCGTTCTATTTATGATGCGAAAAAATATATTTGTTCTATTTATCTCACATGCAGGGCTACATGTGCGAGATTCAATGAGTTTTGTAGCAGTAACACCGTAGCTCTCTGCGCAGACGTTCACGATGTGGACGATGAGAGCGTCGCCCATGAGGATCATATGCCACGTTCGACTTTGGCACCATTTTGACTGACCGATGTCCTTTCATCTGCATGTAGCCGATTGGCCACTCCCTATCTCCAGACGAAACACAGCTTTCGTCAGTAAGGTTCAAACGTTGACGAACATCACGCTCGACAGGTTGCGCATCAGGGCGCAAGCTCGCGGCCGTATCAAGTCAAGCTCAAGGCGCGTCGCCACCATTCTCCGCAATGGGTCACGCGGGCGCGATCAACGTTACCACCCTCATAATGATACACAACTAACTAATATACACTAGTAATACACGAAGCGACGCAAGCTTCTAGATGAAGCACGGCCATCGTGCCCACGCGACAAAGAAATCAGTCGACCCGCTGAGGAATAGTACCAAGAGGCAGCGTGAACCAGCTCTCCTCGCGGACCATCAGCAGTGCCTGGCCAACGTAGAACGCGAGGAACGCCGCGATGATGCCCGTCCAGCCGCCCGCCTTGGCGCATGCCGGAGACGCAGAAAGCTCGGCTGCGGGGCTCCAGGTCAGCTTGTGCATATCGATCGGGCTGAAAAAGCCACTTACAGATGCCAAGCAGCATAAACGTCAACATCACGAAGAAGAACACGCCGCAAAGGCCGACGTTCCGGCGCGTGGAGGCGACACTATAGCGAGGTGTGTTAGTCCATGCAAGATAGCGCCACGATCCAGGGGTGGGGGAACTTACACGAAAAGGAAGGTAATGATGAACCAGACCATCAAGTATATGCCCAGGGCCGTAGCGTAGTCCTCCGGGTTGTCCGCGTAAGCGGCAGCGATGCCAGAGCCGGGGATGAACAGTGTCGCATACGACATCCAGAATCCACCGTAGATAGAGAAGGCTGCGCGTACAATATCAGCGTAAGAAGACCACATGATCAATAGGGGGGGAAGACTCACCACTCGCGCCAAAGGTGTTTCCACACGCGAACTCCCACATGCCCGCGGTGAACTGCGCGAGGCCGCCAACGAACAGCGTCATGGCGAGGATCGCGTTCGTCGTGTGAATGTTCCGCACAGACACGTTGAACAGCGACAGCATGAGCGTGGTGCTGGCGAAGGCAAACAAGCCGCTGCACACGGATAGAGAAAACTCGTCAGAAGCTCGCTCGACAGAAGAATCTGCGTTGAAAAAAACATACAGAGGCCCTGGGTTTCCAAGCTTCCTGAGCTGACCCGTGTGATGATGATGGAACGCTGCGGGCGGGGGGAGAGCATTGACCTCGGGGATCTCGTCGCTCTCAACGTTCTCAATACTCTCGATCTCGCCGCACTCAGCCTTTTCTGCCTTCTCAAAGAGGGAGTGGGAGCGCGAAGACATTGTGCAATGGAGCGACGCTGGCAGAGAACTGTGGTGTAGAGAGGTGCCAGGAGCAGAGGTGCGAGATGGGGAGTGATGAGGCGAAGGAGCTGCCTTTTAGATCCTGTGCCGGCTTTCATAGGAAATTCGGCTTTTTCAAAGAAAGATGAAAAGATCCAGAGCCGTAGCGCCCCCCTTTCCGCGGAGGAATCCCTTAGGCAAAGCAGAGCGGAAGCTATGCTATGGAGGAGTTGAATATCGACGCTTACATAAGCGAGCCAGTACGAATAAGGGATGGAAAGCCCGCGTTCTAGTTCCTTGTGACCGCATTGATGTACCCCGCAGTCACGTCTGGGGTTGGCTAAATGTTGTCCAGGCCAATTAGTACAGGAGGCCCCAACGAGGTCCCGATCAATCATCGAGCGGTGGCGAGCGTCGAATTGCAGCCAGCCAGTGCGCCTGGAGCCCGACACACAGCCATGCCAAACCGCGTCGGCCAGCTGACTTGCGATTGTGCGAGACAAGACCTGGCCCAACCAGACACAACGCCGAGCGACGGCGACTTCAGCGCACCGCACCGCACCGCATGGACGGGGTGACCCAACGACGGCACCTTGTCTGCACGCCCAATCATGACATGATCAATAGAAAGCTTCATCGGATTGGGCAAAATCCCAAGAAAACTCCGCCGGTGCGGTTCACGTTTTCGCCGTGTGAACTGGCACGGGTGCATATATCGCACCACGCCATCGCATTTGTCGAACATCGACGACGCGCGTCTTGAACCGGGCGGATGGTGACGGAAGCGATTATGCGGCACCTAGTCCCTGTACGTCGAAAGCGGCCCAATACCAGGCAGAGGGCATGAGCAGTCACCAGGGCAGGTGCGCGACCCAGGCTTGTCCGCACGCTGTCAGCTGATGCCGACGCGCACGCGTCCCCTGCACTAGCGGGCTTGGGTGGCACTGGCGCGCAACGCCGTTGGGGAATCGTCCGGGTTGACATGTGTGCGGGGCAGCGAGCAGCTCCGCGGCAAAGCCGCTAGATAGCCTCGAACACATCCACAATTACGAAGTGAACCTTGATAAAGTGGGCGCCTACGGACATGGGGCGCCGCAGCGGACCCCTGCTGGTGCGATGCGGGGAATGATCGTGATCACCGGCTGGCAGAACAGTTGACAAGAGTACAAGCGTGAAGACTAGAACCCCGCATGCTAGCGTAGCAGACCAAGCATTCGGTGACCAGGGGCTTGAGGGACGTCTGGAATGTACGTGGCGTGCGCATGTTCTTCCCCAACGTCCGTCGCTGTCGGAATGGGCGGGACGCCGTGTCGCTCGTCGGGCTCCAGCAGTGTCATCGTATAGTCGTCAGATTGAGTCACGAGCATAGAGTGGGTGTCAGCTACGCGTGAAAGCAAGGATCCCCGCGAAGATGGGGAGCATCGTCCGCCCCAGGGCACCGCACCGTCCAGCACAGGAGCAAAAGCGTTGCACATACAAGAGAAGGCAGGATCGTCGCGCGTATCCCGCACGCCCTATATATCTGCGGGAATAAGGGTCGCTCGCTAGCGTCATCCTTGGACCCGCTGACCACCTATTCGTGGCTGACGAACTAGGTTCGGCGATGTCAATGTGAACAAACGGGACCTCCGCGCGAATGGGAGGGCGCGAAATCACGACCCGCGACCAGATGACCGAGCGTACGTGGTCATGGATCCGGCGTCATGTCCGGTAGACCCTATCATTGACACTGTAAGCCCTATTCTTAGCATGCAGAGACAAGAATAACGCACTTGATACAACGACCATATCAACCCACACGCACAACTACGCATCGCCATGCAGGGCCTTCAAGCGACCGCTATGTTTTCAACGCTTGACTAACTTCGCGCGACAGCCTATACCCTTCCTGGCCATGCGTCCTAGGGGCCCGCTCCCGCACGCAGGCGAACAGTTGCGCACCTCTCCCAACAAAAGCAAGCATATCAAAAACCGAGGAGATGAACTTCACGAATCACGAAGCAGTCAGCCCGTCATGAGGCTCGCACAGAACATCGTCGCCACCAGATAATACACAGCCAGCGAACAATGAAACAAACCCGGACGCAGCAAGCAACTAGCAGCACGACAGCGGGCAGGACCGAGGGAAAGGAAGGCTCACTTCCTCCCCCCATCCAGCCCTTATATCAACGCTCGACCGTCGGGACACTCGACTCTTTCGGCCGTTCGTGCGACGAAGCCGGTGTACGCTGTACCCGGGCGCGGAGGCTGCGCTTACATAAGCGAGCGATGCGGGATTCTCAGCACAAGCGCTCATGTCGATCCTGAATCCGAACCACTGGGATATATTGTCCGGATTGTCGGTTGTGGCCTGCAGAGAGTGTGCATCTGCCTATAGCAATAATCTTAATATTACTGCATACTACATAGGAATGATGTTTTTGCAGAAGTTCCTTCACATTCTGCACTACATGGAATAAATATGTGTGGAGCCTTCGATAGAGCCACAAGTGCCTTGTTCGCATGCATGTTGGATGAATCATTCTGCGGCCAGTGCGTAGATATTCCGCGACCCGCGTTCAGGACGTCTCCGAACAGTTTTGCACACGACGAGTGCTCACCGCGGCTCACCGCCACCGTTCGTAACCTTCAAAGCTTCGGGTTCGAGCGTCTACTCGCTCTAGCCAGTAGCCACAACCTGCGACGGCTTACCTCGCATATAATTTCGTGTGATGGTGGGTTTCCGGTTCTGCCTGTTTGAAATCCGCATAACAATGATCAAGTCTCTGTTGCAGTCTTTGAAGGCCTGATCGGCGAATGATAGCTTGGCAAAACGGCGGCCGCAAGATTAGCCTTATCCCCTGACAAGTCTCGTCTGGTATGATGCGCAACCTACACGTTGACTTCCGTCATCAGCGTTGCAACGCTGAAATTCGCTTCTGTAAAGTCCAATGTCCTGGCATCAATGGCATGCGAGCGACGGTGTACGTCCTACCACCTGGTTCACGTCGATTACGTATCCTATGCAAAGGAAAGACTCTCAAGCGTACACCTTCTCTCCACCTTTGTCTTGTCACTCTTGATCCAGCTCCGCATCATGCAGATCCCTCGGGTTTCGAGGTCGCGCCTTCTACATGCGATCCTCTTCAGCATAGCATCACGCCTTCGTGAAATTCGATCACCTGAACGAGGTATAATATTCCTGCCAAGATCAGGACGAATTGTTGTCTCGTTTTGATGCACATGGCATCGGAGTAACCGAGGTGTACTAGACCTCCGAATGGTGCGATGACATTGCCGTCATGTCGAATAGGACAATGGAGACGTCCATACTGTTGTCTGCACCGTGCCTTGCAGAGAGGGAGCGTTCCAGGACTTGATCATATCGGCACAAACTCGATGCATCATCTGAGACGAGCACACATATGTCTGGAAGGGCATTCCGGCTCAGTGGGCGGCGATTCATCCATGGTCAGCACAAACGCATATCACCTCAAGGTCCAGTCTCATCTCCCGCCGGGACTATATATCAGCGTAAATAATGCGTTTTCGGGTGTCTCGCTCCACATTTCATCAAAAGCTTCAATGAGCTAGTCGGACCTGTTCGATTATGCTGCTATCTTGTCATATCGGGTCCCGATGCGTGCTCTTCCGGCTAAGTCATGATCGGCTGCTATAAAGGGACGGATTAGCGTAGAATTGAGCGCGCCCATGTCGCGTGCACCAGAGACGAGAGCTGTGTTGAAACCTTCTCAGATCGGATCATCTTTGACGGAGTACAAGCAATGCAGAGCGCCATCCGCCATTCGAACGGCTCGACAGGCATTATAAGGGTCGAGACGGACAGTTGGCACCACTGATACACGAGCTTCCTCTTCTTCGTTTTCTCTGCAACGTAGCACGTCCTGCAATATGACTTTCGCGACGTTCTTGGATTTTGCAGCTGTTGCTATCGCCCTGCTAGTCACGCTGGGTCTCTATGAACGAAAACATAACCGAGCTTTGCCTCCTGGTCCTCGTGGGTGGCCATTGATCGGTAATGTCTTCGACGTGCCCAAATCCCAACCATGGAAGATGTTCGCGCAATGGGGAGATCTGTGGGGTATGTAAGAAGCTCAGACATGTACGTGCACGCACTGAGCACGTTGGCTTCACAGGAGACATGGTGTACATGAACTATTTGGGACAGCCTATCGTGATCCTGAATTCTGCACGAGCAGCACGGGAGATGCTCGAGAAGAAGGGCGCGTTCTACTCCGATCGTCCTGTGTTCACCTTCTTGGGCAGGATGGTAGGATGGGATAACATCATGCCATTTTTGCCTTATGGTCCCCGCCATCGCGAGTCCCGCCGTCTTTTCGCTCCCGTCCTTGGAAGCCGCACAACTTTGGAAAGATTCATTCCTCTCATGGAGTACCAGATATCACGAATTCTGCCCCGTTTGATACGTTATCCTAACGATATCGTGGAACAGGTTCTCAAGTGGGTGGATTTATACTATTGGTTCGTATATTCTGACCGTGATGTCCATAGGACTGTCACAGGCGTCATTCTCAGCATGGCGTACGGCTATCGGCCTCAAGAAGAGAACGACCGGTTTGTCCAAATGGTCAAGCCAGTTATTGAAGACTTCTCTCTAGCAACGTCACTTGGAGCATTCTTAGTAGACTCGATCCCTCTGCGTACGTGACCGGTCCCATGACGTGCATGATCGCAACTATATTCTATACAGTGAGGTATGTTCCGGCGTGGATGCCAGGGGCGAATTGGAAGAAATCGGTGACGCCGTGGCGACGGCATCTTGAGACGTTGGCTGAGGAACCCTTTGCTTTCGCCAAAGAACAGATGGTCAGGAATGAGTTAGACTATTGAACATGCGTGATTAATGCTTTTCTACTAGGCTTCCGGAAAGGCTGCTCCCAGCTTTGCATTCGCATATCTTCAAGGAGATGTAAGTCCCGACCGCGAACTCCTGGTCAAGATGGCTGCTGCATCGATCTGTGCTGGCGAGAAACCATGATATCTCAGCTCACAGCTGTTAATTATCGCGCGCTTGCTGGGTTCCAGGAGGCGAGGACACGGTTAGACAGCCTTCATCGATTATCTGTGCCAGTCATCTAATACTATGCACCCACCGCAGACCCTCTCAGCAGTCAGCACCTTCTTTGTAGCGATGCTGCAATACCCCAACGTCCTGAAGAAAGCTCAGCAAGAGATCGACACTGTGATTGGTACCGACAGAATACCGCGTGTGGAAGACCGTGATGGACTGCCTTACGTGAATGCTTTAGTTTCGGAGGTATATCGATGGCACCCTCCCGTGCCGTTAGGTTCGTATTGATCTCTACTTCCACCGACAAATGAGATACTCAATTCATCGTAGGTATGCCCCATCGTCTGACCAAGGATGACGTGCACGCCGGCTACTTCCTCCCAAAAGGGACCATTGTCGTAACAAATATATGGTGACAGACCACGCTCACAACCAACGTAGAGTTAGTGCCTGACAAATTGCCTTGCGAGAAAATGCTCCACGATCCTGAGGTTTATGCAGATCCCTTCACGTTCAATCCCGATAGATTCTTGTCCTCTGGGAACACGAAACCTGAGCCGGATCCTCGCGAGGTTCTGTGGGGCTTTGGGAGACGGTGAGTGCTCACGATGTATGAAGAAGGACGCCAGATTGAGAAACCCCCCTTTCAGTATTTGCCCAGGTGTGCTACGAACGTTCAAACGCATATATTCGACATTGATTACTGACGTATCCTCCAGGGCAACACCCAGCAGACACGTGCATATACTTGATATTGGTGAAGATCATAGCGACGTTCGACATCGTGAAACTTCGAATAAACGGTGTAGTCGATGAACCACCGGCAGAGTTCACTACGGGAACAGTGAGGTACGCCTTTCCGCATTCTGTTTTCCTGAGTGCTGCTGACAGCCGATTCAGCCGCCCGAAACCATTCAATTGCGTTACAACGCCTCGTTCAGCCAAGGCAGAAGCGTTGATACATGAGATTGCTTTGGATTGACCTTTTCAAATATGGTATTTTCCGTCGAACGCTCGCTGTGGCGGTTGCAGTATGATAACTCATTGAACGGGGCACGTTATTTATTGGCTATGCAATGTACGGGTTCTCGGGAGATCCGGCGCCGCACGCGGCCTCAGGGATTGGAGCGGTTGATCTGACACAGAGATGCTATCATATACCCGCATTGGCGTCTTGAGGCTGAAAGGAGGCTCATCTGAGCTCTTATCGGCTTCCTGAGTGCAGAAGGCAGTGCGTTTGAGTTTGACGAGTACCCTCTGCGATAAAATGGAAAAATGACGGACCACTGCACAAGCAAATTTAGCGAAGAACATCGTAGCTTCTGGCCCTTACAACATATGGCATTGTGAACAGTACGAGACTGATAAGAGGTACCAAAAGGCCCGTAATACACTCGGAAAATATGAAGGTGTCATATGGGATAGCTGGTCTGCCGCCATTCCAAATCAGGGCCGCAACGAGGAAATCGGTCTCAGCCCAAGCTGCCCCTTCTCCATATGAGCAGCGTATCCTAGTAGCGGGTGTCGCGCCATGTTCATAGGGTCATTGTCATCGTTGAAAACTTTCAGCGCATCAAGTTTCTTCATTACCCGCTCTCCCTCTTTGTCAGATCCTGTGAGTGTCTCGATGCGTTGCGGGCCAAGCACCGGCGATTCGATGCTAACCAGATCAGCGCCGTACCGCTTGCGGACTGCCCTCATATTCTCGGTGTCAACATTGGGGTCGAGGCAGCTCTGGAAAAAGTCCATCATAGATTGAACTTTCGCATCTGTGAGTTTTGCAGAGCTGTCCGCAAGACCATAGATCACTGATTCAAGAAGTTCAACGAGCTGGCATTTATAATTAACAAAACCTTACCAGGGCGGAACATGTCGAAAGCGCTATCGAAGTTGTCCTCGTTCACATTCGTGAGAATAAAATTCTTCTGAAGGTGCATTTGTTGGTAAGCACTCAGGACCACGAAGAGAAACCTGGTGATTGCAAAAAAAAATCAGAATAAGATATCAGAAAGAAGATATAAAAATGAACTCCTACCTCGTGTGCGCCATCCCAACCTTCTCATCATGCCACTGCTGGGCGAACTCTTCCGTGACCTCGCCTTTGTTTGACGAGCAAATTGTCAAAGCTGCTGACAAAGCCCCAGTCATGGCAATGTGAACTCCGGAGGAAAAGAAAGGGTCCACGAAATCTACGCGGTGTCCGTGAGAATCGTCAGACCGCACAAAGTAGGCACTTACTGGCAGCATCTCCGACGGTACGAAAATGATCACCGGAGCATCGCGAAGTGAAGTAGCTATAGTCCGAAGCGTTGCGTGTGCTGTTAGGAATGAGCTGACCCTTGTCCGCGATCAACTCTTTGACGCCCGGTAGGTACTGCAATTGATCCAAGTAATGCTCCTCGAGCGTTAACTTCTCGCCGTCATCTTTGACTTGAGATTTCTTCGCGTTAGAGACATCTTTATGCGCCACGACACCAATAGATGTTGTGCCATCGTGTAGTGGTATTGTCCACGCCCAACCAGTCTCTTCTGCAATTATCTTCAGCTCGCATTACAGAGATCAAGATGAGTAGTAGCTCTACCTGTGAGCGCCTCAAACCATGGGGCGTTCTCCCGTTCCGTGCCAACGTGCTTTTTCTGCACGTCTTTCCAATAACCCCAAACGGCAACATTACGCAAACTTTCACGCATAACACGGTTATCGAGGTATTTCGTTGACATGATCCCTGCGCGACCGGATGCATCTATGAGCCAATCAAATGTTGACACGCCAGTCTCGCCGCGCTTCGTCCGCCAATGTGCGGCAACCGGGCGTGAAGTGGCAGGATCTCCCTCGAAGTCTATGCTTTCGACTCGAGTTTCTTCGAAGACTTGCACACCTGACTCTTCGGCGTGACGAAGAAGGAGATCGTCCATTTCCGAGCGTATCTATAATAAATTTAGAGAGTTGCCTCGAACATTGACAAGTGTGCCATGGTATGCACAACGTTGAACGTAGAGTGGTCGCGACCTAAGGCCAGAAAATCCGTGTCTGCGGAAGATACCTTAAGTTGCGGCATCATCGACATGGAGTGAACAACTAACATGTGTCTCGTAAACCCTTTACAAGCTTGAAGCATGCGCCGGGCTGACCAGATGAATATGAGATGAACTACCATCCGTAGTGGCATATTGAAGTTTACCTTGATAAGGAAACCATGTTTGACAAATGCTTCCTCAAAGTCGATGAATCGAAGATAGTTTCTCATGGAGGGAAGCATAGACTCCCCGATATGGTAGCTGTAGTGAGCGTCAAGGGGTGCAACAATGTTCGGATGCTCTAACTTACCGAGGGAACTTTGCAGCCTCTAGGAGCACCACTTGATGACCTTCGCGTTGGAGAACAGTAGCAGCATAACTGCCAGACGGGCCCCCTCCAATAACAAGGATCTTCGCATATGCCGGCTATACGAAATGATGAAGAGAAATAGCAGCAGTGGGGATCACGCGTACTCACAATCTTTACTGGTGACATGGCGTTGCGTCTGAACTTGAATGTGGGGCCCGGGGGTGGTGGGACAACAGCTATCGTCGCTGAAGGCACTTACGGGCTCAACTTAATAAGCACTGCGAGACAGCCGCCCTCAGATGCAAGTGGCCACCTTCTGGGACAATTCTGGCACCTGTGACTTCGCCTGCTTTCATTCAGTGTGCCATGCTGCGGACTGGCTATTAGCACCGGGAGCATCTAGCATGTCAGACGATACCTGTTTAATCATGATAAGTGCGCATGTGTATAGACAATCAGGGGCAGCATGTGCATTAGTGCGAAGATACACCACAATGTGGTCCATCCTCCCCGCCTCACATAAGGTGGGTCGTCATAGCCATTTAGAGATTGACAAGCTAGGATGTGTCATGCTCAGCCTCAAGCTGTAAGCCAGGCCTGACAAGGTGGACTGGGGAGGCTTAGGGCCCGGCTTGTTGCATCTCAAAGCTGCCAGCCGGGGTTCTTGGCGTCTATCAACATCCACGGTAAGTTCATGGGTTCAGCGCATTTTAACGGTGCTCACCTAAACTGAACGGCTCCGAATCGTCGTCGAAGCTCCCAGGCGCGCAGCCTTTCGCACCATCACTGTAAGGGAGCATCCAAACATGATCCCATCGGTGAGGACACCTTTGTCACTGCAGCCGGCCACCGGCTGATGAGAAACTATGTGTTCATGCTTTGGTAAGTCACTGTGCCATGCTCCGCGCGTAAAACATGCCATGAATAATAAATCAGTTCTCCTGTACTGTGCGTACCCTCAATCCTGTAAGCCACATATGGAAAGCTCAGATAAGACAGCGCCGTCGCACTGTCAAACGATCGAGACGGCCATCATAACCGATGTCCCAGATGCGCCTCCATGAACTTCACGCAATCATCCACCATCTTCTCAGCAACTCCATCTGGTTCGTTATGCAATTCGTGGAAAGCTCCCTGGCATATGCATTAGCAACCATAGCTATATCAAGGTGCCGAAGAAGCTAGTTCACCTCATATAAGATCACCTGCTTGTCCTTGGTCGACAGACTGTCATAAAAGGCAACAGTCTTCTGGTGCATGGTAATCTGGCAACGAGATGGACTGGGTTGGTGAGGTTATCTTCATGAGCAGCCGAACGGATCATACTTTGTCTCCTGTACCGTGTATAAAGAGGACCTGCAGAGAAAGGATTAGTGCATAACAATATATGAATGCGTAAGAGGCAATTCACGGGCATGTCCTCAGGCCAATATTGATAGTTCTTCTCGAGCAACGCCTCTCCCTTGAGCATTCGAAGTCAGCGAGAGCCGGCAAGAAGAACAGATGAATGCTACCTCAGTCACCAAGTCGCGAACAATCTTGACAGATCCAGCTGTTCTGATGAGAGGATCTCGGATGTATGCTTCGTTCGTTTCCGGGTTGCGTGACAAGTTCTGTTTTTCGTCGGTGAGCATCTCAGCAGAGCTTAATAAGTCATGGCCGAACCTGAGCATTGTTCCTGAAAGGAAATTGCACGTTGGGAGATACGATACAAAGGAGACTTATAATCCAGCGCATCAGCCTCGGCGGCTGATCAACCATGAGCAAGGTCGGGCTAGCAATGATGACGCCTGACAACATCGATAGAACGTCCCTTGGAGCGTCCTCACGGGCAACGAATCCCAGTATTAGTCCACCGCCCTGCTCCGCGTCTTAGTACAACTGCGCATATTAGTCGTACTGCTCTTACCAATGAATCACCCATGAGAAAAACGGGAAGAGAAGAGAATGTACTCTGCACATGCCGAATAGCCCATTCCATGTCCTTGAGTTCACTCTTCCAGTCTGTCTTGCCGTACATCGAATCAGCGCTCCTGTGCTCCTGGTCAAGAGCCGTTCGACCTGACCCACGCCGGTCGTACGCGAACACCATGATGCCTCGTTTTGCGTAGAGGAGATGATTATGAGCAAAGCGGCCGACATGCTCTGCGGCCCCATGCACAAACACAAGGACCGCTTTGGGGTCTGCTGCCTCGTAGGTTCGAGCGTAGAACTGTGTGTCGGAAGGCCCAGTCAGCCAAGCTTCGCTGTAGTCCGACATCGTCAACTTAGCGGATGGAAGTTAGGAGCGCTCGTTGGGATGAAGCTGCCACGGTCCTAAGGTATTTCGTGCATTTCAAGGAGATACATAGACGCGCACATGCAGCCTATTCGAAAACACGAAAAAGAAGATGTGATTAGATGATGCAGCGAGGAGGATGTTACCCCAATCCTCGGTTAAACCGGTCGCTGCAAACGTGGCTCATAATTCATTTCATTTATTGAACGCTAAACTTCTCACCCACTCCGTTTCTGTCGTGACTGATTGGCCGCTGACATTAGTGCCTTGCCGCTTATGTCTGAGAAATGGACCACGAAGCATGATAGGCGATGTATGGAAACGTTCAACGTTCCACAACGAACTGCTTCATCATCTATCAGTCTTGTCTGCCGTCTGATGATTCGGGAGCTTCGGCCTTGAAATGAGTATCCCGAGTCCAGAATCAGTGCCCGTTCATCAATGATCGTGCCTGAAACCGCGGACTGGAAGACTGAAAACGGGCAGTGTTTCGTTCCTTCTCTCATATTTCCTGACGGAAGGCTTTGTCCACTCGCGGGACCTTGTGATAAATAGAACGTAAATACTTGCTAGATTTCGCAATAGGCACGAAGAACCGCAAAGGGACATAAAGTCTATCAACAGAGCGATCGTCAATATGGTACAGCCTTTATCGTTGCAAGAACAAGATCCGTAATGGTGTGTCTTGGCAGTGTCTGGTATTATTTAGCATAAGCGGTTCTACGTGAGACCTGCACAAGAAGAAGATGCTCCAAAAGAGTCGTACCAGCAGTCAGAATGCCGTTGCGACAAATGACCGCAGATCGTGGCTATCTCCCAGATCGGAGAACGTGCTTCGTCAATATTGAGATGCATCTCGTTCTGACAGCCTCATGTTCGAGAAGGTGAAGAAGATCGCAGGAGGATCATCGCTTACCTGTGAGTCGAAACTGGCTGCTAACGGAAGCCTGCCGTACCACAGAGCTCTAGCATTCACATGAGGGAAGTGGTGTGGAGTCCTTCGAACTCTCAAGGAATTGACAACGGGCGATCAGTCTATTCCCAGTTCTATCTGCACGTTTCAGAGCATCAACAGGCGAGTAGCACGCACACAGAGACGTATTTTGCCGAACGTAGACGCAGGATGCGCGGGAACAGGGGCAGCCGAGATGTTCCAAAGCATGCGGCTATCTGCATTGGCAAACGCAGCATGTTGTTGATCAGCTCCGTTAGAGGAAAGTAAGGTGAAGGTACATTTTGTGCGCATCGAGGCAGCGACAGAGTTCGGATGAGAGCTAATAAGCAGCGAACGCTGGCAGTAACCTGAAGAAGAAGAAGAATTAGCTTACACGGCACGCAGAGAAAAGAAGAAGAGCCATGACGAGAGAGAGCTCAAACGTACTTGGCAAACAAGAACAATCCTTTTGAGGACAGTGCTTCTGACCGACTGCGTGTGTCTTAGTCAACGTTGCCAGGGAGTGAGCAACGAGTGTCCACTGTTCATCCATCTTAGCAGTCAAGAAGAATGCCGACCCTTCCACGACGCTCAGTGCAGGTTCATTGGAGTCCAGCGACAAGCAAGGGCAGCTGAGATGGCGACAACACCGACAATGGTCTTCGCGTTGATAGAGCTGAGTATAAGAAACGACAATCAAAGGGAGAGGCCGACATGCAAGAGGAGCTTGTTGAGGTCAACGTGGCATGAGAACTCGGATAGGCCTTGACGTCTGAGGTAGCGGTATTCCCAGTATAATCGCTCAGCACAGTGAGAAAGTATGTTTGTACGAGAACGAAGGAGGTAGCGTCCAGCCAAGAGAGCGTCGTCGTCGACAGGAGAGACAGTAAGCACTTGGAAGCGCTTTCGAATCGAACCGAGTGTACCTATCGAGCCTTAGACGAACCGCTAACCGTGTGATCGCGCGTGTCACGCACCGCTCGCGTTCGATGGAGAGCGAATGCAAAGCACAAAATATTCCGAAGTGGTATGTGGTCACGGCTGCAGCAGAGGGGCAGTGCGCACTGCATTCATTTGAAATTCGGAAGTGTCCAAACGCATGAAGCGCACAGATGGCCGTTTAAAGGTATTTTCTAAGGTATCTTCCCTCGGATCAAAATGATATCTATACAACCTATGCTCCGGCTTCGTCGACGCTAATCGCAGCGCCTGATGTGGATACATCTCCACTGAGCTTCTCGGATATCAAAAATTCGGGGGTTGTTTCTGCTGCAGATACAGTGTCTCGCTGATCCTGTGTCGTCGTTTTGCTTCGGAACTTCAATGTCGGCGTCTCCATCGCTGCTTCTGTGCGCTCTGTGGCATTACCACTGGAGATGCGGAGCATGATGAGATTGAACTGTATTCCCGCGATCTCTACCGACTTGAATAGTAAAGGAAGTTAGACGAAATCCTATCGCACGACCGAGACTCACGTACTAGACTGAGGACAGCATAGACTGCGTTGCTTTGTGAGACCTCCACAATAAAACCTATGATACCAATACCAGTGTAGAGGATGGCAGAGTCGATGAAGATCCTATTGATCCTCGCAAGGCTTAGACGCCCACTGTCTCGAGACGATGAACAAAGGTGTTGAGTCGACTGCTTGTGAATCCACCATATTTGGATCACGATCAGAGCTGCAGTCCCATACACATTTAACATTTAATAACAAAGTGAGGGTAGTATAGAAGAGGACCTGCATACCAGTAGTCACGATGTTGACGATGTCGCTGAGAATGATGAACGCAGAAAGGAACGATTTCCGAGATCGCACCAGACTCGGATCGCTTGATGATCGCGCTGTGTAGTACAGATATGCAATAGCCGCAGCCACGTCTGCGAACCAAATGAGGACCGGTAAGGCAATCACGCGTCGTTGGTGATTGCGAACGATCCAACAGCGGTGGATCTGATTATATGATTGGCATCAGTATAGTATTCGTATGAGCTCAGGAAGATCCGTGCAGGAAAACATGTGCCATACGTACAAGAGTAGCGTCAGCAATCAGTATTTGCAATTGTGTCGTAACGCTCTACCGTAAGGAAGATATTGAGAAGGCAGGATGATAACAAAATCGAGTGCTCACGCGAACAACATGGCTCCAATTGGATAAGTTGGCGAAGTCAGCAGTAGGGCCACCATGTCCGGTATAGAAGATGAAAGCGTGGATATTAATGTACAAGTTCAATGCGAGATCCACAGTTCCTATGACAAATAGAGTTGTCGCAACAGAGAGCATCGCCCAGTTGACGGGATTAGCACCATGTTCAGTTCTGCGGTGGAGCATAGACCATGCACAGAGTGTAAAGGTTACGACATGGATTCCATAAGTGACGCTTTGCACGAACAGAGAGACGATCTGTGCTTCTTCAAGGGGGAAGTAGACCATGGTTGATCATGAGGGGGGACCTGGATACCACTGCTGGTGCGGGTATCACATGAAACTATGAGAATATATCTGCCGAGCGCTAATTCGATGATACGGAGTACTACGGAGTACACGGTCCTCAGCGGTGCGCATGACGTGAAAGT
Organism: Laetiporus sulphureus 93-53; assembly: GCF_001632365.1. Lineage (NCBI taxonomy): Eukaryota > Fungi > Basidiomycota > Agaricomycetes > Polyporales > Laetiporaceae > Laetiporus > Laetiporus sulphureus. The sequence continues at coordinate 334,893 of NW_024468533.1, forward strand.
GTCATCTAATGAGCACCTTGCGGTAAATTCCACGGCAGCGACAGTGTATCCTGTGAACGCGGATCAAAGGAAGACGATCTGACACCCGTACCTTTGACTTTCGGCTCTGGCCCTCCTCCATGATCGGCTGAGGCCCTATCAACGGGGCTCAATGTTCCAGACTCATGTCCGTCGCTGTAGAGAGGGGCTGCCGCTGCGAACTTCTGCTGTCAATGAACGGCTCCGGGTTTCAGAGCGACAACACGAGTTGGGCTGCTCACGTATATAGTAGGCATGACGTTCAACGCTTCCCGAGTTACCATGGTGCCTATCGCTCATGTTCAGAGTGAACCGTCCAGCTGCTTAGGGCACCGCTCGCAATATCAACAGCGGTTGCTAATGGCCGATCACCAGTTGATACCCTACAATCTTGTCCCGCGTACGGATCTTTGCGCCGCGGGTTCGCGAAGTCATACTGCCGTGCATACCGGAGATTAATACCAAAGGCATCTGTCGGCCTTCAATTCATACTACCTATGTTTTTGCGATACTCAGCTACTGATAGTGGGCGATGCGACTTACCCGAGCAATCCAAGCCGTCCCTCCCACACCCGTCCGAGCGGTTGCCGAACAGCGGTGAGATATTTTTAGTGACATAATTTCAGAGCGACACTGAGATAAGATCGACAAAGAAATATCAATGTATGGCCGTCAGTTGCGGCAGCATTCGACGGGCCACAGCACTCGGATGAGCAAGAATGCGCCACCAGCGCCACGCGTGATGAAGCGTGATGACACGCGCCGTGACCTGTGACTTTTTCGTTTCCCTTGGAGCGTCGATTTTTGCAGCAAAACTTTCCTCGCTGCTCGACGGCACATTCGCCAACGACGACAACAGCGATGCCGGTCTGTCTCCTCGTCGGACATGCTTAACGCTAGCTCATCCATTCCTGTCTCTACCTTTGCACTTTGGATAATCTGGAAGACTTTCGTGGCTGCCTTCAACCGAGTCCTGTCGCGATGCTCACCTCTGCTGTGGTCAAGACTACCTCAGACACAACGACACCTATGACACCTGTGGCCTGTGGACATGTCTAGCACTGGATTTCATTTTTCGCTTTAAGCTCCCTGTGCTCGCTCGCTGTTAGCATCTATTGCTGTTACTCCTTCCGCCACCGGACCAGGCTGGTTACCGTATCATCGGGGCTATCTATACTGGTGTATTCAAGTCCTTCGTACCTCCGCGTTGAATGCACGACATATCGTGTCAACTTCATTGGCTCTGAACAGGTAGGTTGGCGAAATCATTGAACCAGGGCTCAGAATCGTCGCACCTCCCAGCGCGGTAGTCGTTGTAGATGGAATTCTCACATCCGAGGTCTGTGTGGCTGGCTCGTATGTATATGTTTCCTGCGCTACTATGCAACGCGTCACAACTGCGTGCGACTCACAGGGTCTGTCGACCGACGTCTCTCTTCTGTCTACCCTGGAAGTGATTCCGTCTGCTTCGTGTCTCTTTTCCCGCCCTTTATGGTTTCGTTCGTCAAAGGTGTCTTTCATATACACGCAACACATATCTTTGGAATGCCAGGTTAGCGATTGGTCTACATCTTTCCCTCTTCCCAGTGCAACAGTGTAGCACAACTGCAGCATGCCCACATTTACTCAAGTCTAGGATTCTCTTGTCCGTATTGCGCACTCCGATGATCTAAAGTCCTCGGATGCCTTCAAAAGAACACAGTTGTACATGCCCAATATGCGCATTTAGACTACTATCGGCGTATTCGCTATACTTGGGCTGGACTCTTACTTGCCATGGTTCCCTAGGCCACTGTCAGCCGGCGTACTTACCAAGGTGGAGGTGGATTTCTCTTCGTTCCTCTGCTTCAGCCTATCGTGCATCTGTTAGAGCATCAATTCCATGAATAGCCAGGTTATCCAGGCTCTCAGGGGTGCGGCTAGCTCTCGTACCCTCACCCCTCGCCTTTAGTGTCCGGAGGATTACCGTATGCAATTATGCTTATTCTTACTCTTGATACTGTACGGAGGGACGTTCGCGGCATAATATCAAGGGTTCTAGGCCGCTGCCAGCATACTGGTAGCTCAATACCCGTTTTTATGTGGCATGCAACGGTGTTTGATGCTTGCGTATCTCCAGCAAGTGCGATTCAGGTATAAGCTTTACTTTGCGTCCCTTTGGCCTTATGTATAGGTATCGCTACTCACATCGTTGCATTCAGATGCAGGTCATTTCGCTGAGAACGTGCTCGTATCGTTGGACTTTCATCCCATGGGTAAGCATTCTGGCTCTTGCTTTCCGCCGCCCTAACACGCGAGCCTCAGCAGTGTTCTAGTGCAACAGCATAGCATGGAGGTTGTCAAGGCCTGTCCGAGCTGACCGGTATTCTCCACGTCCTCGTCAGCAAATGGCAATGTTGATCTCAACCTGGTCCCTTTGTCAAGGCATTGTGTTGAACTGCGTGTAGCTCTTCGGCGATCTTTGATTTCCCGGTCGAAACGATGGGTATCTCTGCAGCCAGCATTCTACTCTTAAAGTCATGCGATCGGATAATTCGATCTCTTCGTCGCATGCGCACCGTCCGCGCCTCGATCACGGATTGAAGTTCTTGCGATCTCGTCGTCATGGTTTCAGGTTATATGAGTTTCTTCTGAGGTTCCTCGCAAAGATCCAGCGAAACGTGCACCTCGGGAAGATGTGTCCCGAATCAGTTAAAATCTGAGGCGTGCCATGCAGGAGCCTGCGCAGCATGTGGTTCGCATGAATAATTCCGCGATTATGATCTTAGCCAATTGCGACTTCTATTCTTCAACTTGACAGGCTATCTTTTCCTGTAAGTCGAAATCCTAGTTTTCCTTTGTTCATCTCGTCGTATCACCGATTCACGTTTATATGCTGAACCGCTTTTGTCTCTCTTTGGTGTAGTGCCGCTCTTCACTCTTGGTATGGCTTCGCTGTGATCTGCTCCGTGGGTCTAGTGCATTCTGAAACCTTAGCACATCGCACCACATCGAGACACCGCCTCCACTTTCATGCCAACATTGCGTTCTTCTGGACCCTGGAACGTCACTTGGTTGCATTGCTGCAAGGGACAAGGCGCCCGTACCCAGGCGACGCAGAACTGATGACGAGGTCGGCCGCCGGCATCGAACGTAAGGGACCATCCCGATAGTTGCCGCTTTCTGCTTATTCTGTCCTTCAGAGTAAATTGTATCATGGATTTCGTGAGCTGGATGGTATGCATACTCGTCCATTTGCATGCGCTTTTCTCACATGAACGCCAGCTACACGAGGCATCGGCCGTTGCGCCTATCGGGCCTAGCTTTGAGTAATGCGCAGAAGTGACTTGGTATATCCATGTGTTGAGCATTCGTCTCCATACGAACTTCTACCCTCTCATTTGAGTCTACTGCAGACATGGCGACGGAAATTGAGACAATAGCAGGAGCACTGCTTGTAGAGATGTTTGTGGCCGTGATGTGAGCTCATTGACGAAACACATCTCCTGACCCGATGCCTCTTTGTTGACTACTCTGTTGCAGGCTGTATGGGATCACGACTACTCAGTCGTACGTGTACTGGTGGAACTACCCGTTCGACAGCTCTATGACAAAGAGAACGGTCTTGGTTGTCTGGTGAGCACTGTATCGTGATCTGAGAGCTATGGCGGTCAAACTTCTTTCCAGGTTCCTAGAAACAATACACACTGCGTTTTGTCTAGACATGATCTACGAATATGTGATCACCGACTTCGGCAACTTAGCTCGAGTGGAGTTGATAGTGTGGTATGTCGCGCTATTTCAAACACTTTCTTCTCGATCAAAATGAATCAGTGTTATCCAGGAGCGTCGGGGTGAGCTTTACGGTCGATCCGAGCGATGCGTATTTCATCTGACTGGGTTAGGCTACTGTTATAACAGCGGTATCTTTCTTTCGCTGGTTATGTAACGTCATCTGGCTGAAATAAATGTGCTCGCTTCATAGGTGATTATAGCAGCCGTTGTACAGAGGTACGAGCATTTACCCAGTTCGATGGATGAGGAATGTGCTGACGGAACATAACAGTTTCTTTATTCATCGCATCTGGATTTGCGAGTAATTTCTATAAGGCGAGCGATAAAATGCCACTCATCGATCTTACAGTGAGCGGCCGGAATCATCTTATAACCGCTATACCGGTGAATTATGTAGCAACAGATGCATCGAGCGTGAATTTACTAATGGTTTAGGCTGTGTTCTTGTTTTGTCGAGTCTGTAAGTACTGAAGGTTTTCGTTCAATTGAGTTTTTAATTCTCTTCACTAATTTACCACAGGCCTAGGTTGTGGTATGGCCTTGCAAATCAATGTGGTCACCTCCCAACTTACAATATATGAATTGTTCCCAGCAACATCCAGCTTCACGTGCGTGTACGCCCTCCGCGCGTCATGCGATTGTTTTACACACATTCATCTCAGATGGAAGATTGAGCATTGGTCTAGGTTTCGAGAATCTATCGGACCACTGGTAGGCAGCAGTAGGCGTTACTTAACGCATTCGAAATCTCTGACCAGTACGATTCATAGGTTACTTTGACATCCGGTCTTAGCCTCGCAGCGGTGGTCGACTTCATTATTGCATCGTTTCTCATGTACTATCTACAACAAGGTCGTAGTGGAACGAGAAGGTGTGTACGGGGGAACTGGGTGTCTACATAAGTCGTTACATTGTGGTTACAGAACGGATCACCTCATCAAGTCTCTGCAAGCATACGTGATCAACACGGGTAGTTTGACGATGTGCGCGATTTGCTTCATGCTGACTTGTGATTTCTTACTCTAAATCGAGCTACAGGCTCGTTTCGATAGCAATTCTGATGACGGTGCATCATTTTTGACTATCGCTACACGAGCATTCGTTGACAGTTGCCTCAGTTTCTATTCTATAAGAACAGTCTCCTCTTCACCGGGCTGGTCGAAATCCAAAGCAAGCGTGCGTATAAGCCTCGATATCACTTCTGCGTGACCAGCTTCTTCATTGACCTTACGCAGTATATGCCAACTCCTTCCTTGCGACGTGCGTCGTCGATTCTTTGAGATCATCAGTTCGTGTTAACATCTTCGAAAGATTGAACGCTCGTGAGCGACTGAGGAGTCTTCCGGGAACGGTAATAGATGACGCTATTACGATGCGTTTCACTGCAAGGGACCCAACAGGACAGGTGCAAAGCGTTCCGATGGTCAGTCTGCAGAATCTGGCTGGATATTTCGTTGACATTGCCTTCATAGAGGCACATCGACATATATCAGACCATCATAGGGACGGTCCAAGCCGGTAGTGGTGAAGGTCTTCCAAATGCATCAACTGCGACGATGTTGGAGATGAATACGTTCAAGGAGAATGATAGCAAATCGAAGGCTGAGGTCCTACCCTAGCGGGAACGACTGTCCCATCTTGTCCATGCATTCAGCCTTCTCGGCTGATGCGTTATCTTCAATATTTGTTTTTTCCCTTCACGCGATGTCAATCAAGCATCTTATGTTTCAGTATTGAGAGGCTCGCAACGTGTCCCATCCGCTTCAATTAAAAATCATTATACATGAGATGTCGATCGATTACATTATTTCGCATAAAATGATATACGTGCATGGCCGCGGCAGCGGTGTGGGAGTAGCCGGACGCCTTGACATGGACTACCATAGGTCACTTAACAATAAAGGCCATATGCAATGACATTACCGAAATGAAGACTCCAGCTGCTTCAGACGGCATTTCCGTTCTTCATGTCTATTGACCTTGTTTCTGGCCAATCCTGTTTCGATGTCTGTTCCGATATATCGGTCATCTGGTGCACCTCGACGTTTACTGTAACCTTCAAAGAGATCAACATAAGTGAATGGTGGGAACTATTCTCGATCGCCGCCCACCTGCGCAGCCTGACTCGGCGAGACATTTTTGGGGTCTTGTGAGTTCTGCAGCTGTTTGTTGACAAGAGTTTTCGACCTGATTACAGTGAACCACGTACTCGCGGTGCCGCTCGGAACGTCGATACAACGACGTTGTCGCTACTGTGGATCAGAATCGCTCGCGAATTCAAGCTGGCCATCACGGAGTTTCCGTAACTATAACAAATGAAATGAGTCTCACGTCACGAGATGAGTTTTCAAAACGCTGCACACGTACAGCTTGCACAAGGGATAGTTGAAGGCTGGTCGTCCCTGTCAGTGACTTCGCTGGTCAACCATACGAGGTCAAGCGCACCCAGATGTAAGCCTCCCGCCTGAGCAGCACGTTAGTTAGCCAAGGTAGAAGACACATCCGCAACGTACCTGACATACAAACGCGATCACATCTGCAACTGCAAAACTCGCAGTCAACAGACCGTTGGACACGGTCACTGCATGGGGACGTCAACGTCGGATCTGCACCGCGACTACCATAACACTCACGTTGGATTATTCTCGACACGATGGTGTTGGTGCGAGGGAAAGCCGAGCGTTTCTTTCGCTGTCGCGCGAACGATATGTAAACACTGTCCGCTCAAAATCAGCAGTTGGGAAACTGACCAGATACCATACAAGTGTGGATGTAATCATTATGTCCGTAATGGCAGCTGCACCGAGCCAGACTATGACAGCTTCCTGTAATATTTTTTAGAAGAAACCTCTTGCTAGAAAGGTAAGACCGTACCTTATACCGCCCAAATTGAGTGAAGATGGGCCTGAATGCCACAACGATAGATGAGGCAATTCCTCCGACTACATAGCATGCGAGCGTGAGTCTTATCACGACAATTACACGATTCTGTGAACTCACGGCAGCCAACCACAGAGGTCACAATCAGTATGCAAACGAGCCATCGTAGGCCCGTGAGTTTGTGAATACGCCAGATGTAGAATATCTGAGCCTGCATTGCGATAATGCCCTGCAAAAGGCGAAATGATTTACATCTTCTCCTTGAAATGTCATGATCAAGTACATACAACCATCGACTCCTCTGTAAAGAGCATGTCAGTGGCGATTGGCGTCAACTTCATCATTTTTCTATTCAGAATCTCACCTGTCTCGAACACTGCGATATAATTTAGCTAAGCGCTTACCGTGAAAAAATCGGAGACTTACGCCAGTTTGCAACAGTTACGCTCGTGGCGTTTCCTACATCATGGGCATATAGTAAGATTGAGACGTTCCTCCGTCTGGCTTTGTAGTCGATGTAGACGCACCAAAATTGTTCACAAGTACATTGTAGATGAACGCTATGTTGAATATAGTGTTTAACGTATCCGCGAAGAAGAGGATTGCAACCTATCAGTTATCAGCGATGGTTCTACGCTGTCGCCACCGTCCCCCCCTCTCACATAACACTTGACCCATCTCGCGTCTCTGCGAGGCAGATCAGTCAGCCGATCACCGCACCCAGCACTTCTGAACGACGTACGCCGGATAGTTAGAGAAGTAGAAGAACGTCTGAGTGACCATTACTCCATACAACCTGGGATTGAATCTCAAGGGCATCGCAAACAATCTGCAAGGAGATAATCGTACATGACATTCAAGAATATTCCGACCAAAGTAGGTCCATCTCTGCCAAATCAAAGTCAGACCGACCCTATCGATTGTGACATTCACGTACATGTATTTGGCCAAGGCTGCAGCCTCTGCACACGAAATCGACATGGTTCAAGGAAGTTGGGTTGGAGAAGGCACTGCCTGGCAGAGCAAAGTCGGAGATGGTGAAGTCCCGGAGGACTAAATAGCCATGGCGACAAAGCCCGAACAGAGTCATGGAAGTTGGGGACAGGTGACGGGCTGCGAGGCAGTGCCACGCTTCTGCGGAACGCCCATAACATAGTAACCTGTGCCTCATTGCTCGCTAACCTCCACTCAGGGGAGATGAAGCGATAGGCATTGAGCCACTTGTTCAAGACGAAAGGGAGCAGATAGAAGGGCACCCTGCCAACCGGACAATAGCACAGTGACCAAGCACAAGACACCTTCCGTGCAATCGGGACTTCCATGTCCCATATCCAAAGAATAGATGCATCTAGTCAGCGGAGATCAACCGAACTTGGCAGTTGTGGCCACCTATAATGGAACGGACGACAAGCAATGAGGGGAATTCGTGGGCTTATTTACGTATTGAGCGCTATATGGAAGGCATCGTGGGGTCGGCTGTTCCACTTTAGTGCATGGAAGGAACACCTTCGGATAAGAGTGGCCGGAGTCATATCGGAGCCTTGCGTCAGAGGCCGGGAGCTTGAAAGTTCCGTGAAGGCTAGCGCAAGTATGTTCATTTCAACTGGTTTGTTTGGTATGGTTCGATTGAGCCTCCATGGTTTGATGCCGCCAGCAAAGATTGAAGCGAGACTGTGTGCCAAAGCTGACATGCAAAGACCACAATACTGGCATGCGGAAAAGGAGCTTCGTACGGATCAGCCCGGGGAGATGCCGCGCTATGTGGATTGGCTGCAATTGAATTGAAGCCGAAGAGGGCCGGTTAGGCGCAGCCACGCGTCAGAACAACATTGATCATGCGCAGGATGCAACGCGGTAAGACAATGGAAGGTGGCTCACAGCAGCCCCTGTACTCACAGTCGAGCGCGGTCAGCCTGATACACGAAGAGTACTCGTGCAACCATCGTGGCCTGCGAGCCAGAAATTTTATTCATTATCTGCTCACCTTTAGACAGATTTTCTAAAGGCATGAAATGTTGCTGGTATACATGAACCTATAGATGAAATCTAGATTCCATCGTGCACTCCTATGAACTCATCGATCGGACGGCCCTGCCTTCTACTTGCTACGCAGATCATTAGTAACAGGGTAGAACTATGAACGAAATCGAACAGTGCGCAAAGATATTGCAAAGTGTTCAACGCCACTATCCGCGAGGTTGAGTAGTCAGCAGGTCGCTACGGGAGAACAGTTGTCTAGAGGAGACGTTAGAGTAGGGAGGAAGCGGGCTACTGTCCCCTCAATGTTCGAGCTCCATGATCAAACGCTTCAATGTTACGTCAATTGAAGTCTGATAGCGACCGCTGAAAGTCATATATCAACGAGGCGAAAGTAAAGGATATAACTTACGGTTCTCGACGGCAGACATACCCATGTACAGTGTATTCTGCAACACCACATTTCATATAAACCACCGTGGCGCACTCGGATCTTCGTAAGACAGTTACGGATGGCAATTCCCTCAATTATGGTAATCGTGGAAGTTGAATTCGTGAAGGAGAAGTTCATCGATCCTACGATCCAGACGACTTACCGAACAGTTTGTCCACTTTTGCAGTCGTTCGACACTGTAGATTCTCGAGACTGGCTAGTGTTCGGCCTGATGAATTCGCTGATGGGTCATGTAGTCTGATCACGCTGCTCCTGGAGTCCGACACGACAGTAACAGCTTGGACATGTATCATAGAAAGTAGAACTCCGACCAGTTCGCGTTGGCGGCCCGGCTTATGTGGCTTTCGAAGCGCCGGAGCGCGTTGAAAGAAACCGCTCCGGTCTCGTTCAAATCAATATCCGTCCGGTTTGCTTTCACGTACTAGCCACGATTCTTCGGATCGCCCGACCTTCCCACTGCGCTTCAGCTTTCCCTTCTCTGTGCGGCTCTCACAGATCCGCAAGAAGCACCATGCTTTCCGCATAGGCGTCTGGTGCTGATATTCTGCCAATGAGGTGCGCTTAGGGAACTGCCAGTGTTGATCATAGATCCTGCCAATGAGGTGCGCTTTCACACTCATGCGACACAGCCGATTGGGACCGTTCATAATTGAAGTCGATGACACTCTGTTCAACGGCCGCGACGACGTGTTCCACATGCTAAAAAGAGGTTGAACCAGCACTTGGCATGTGCGTGAATGATTGCTCTTAGTCAACACTCGTGCCAGTTCATGGAATCCGAGTATCATGAAAGGTACAGAAGCTATCACTTCCGGGACGCCCCAATTTTTGAGTTTGCTTCAGTGCACTGTTTCACCTTCATCAGTCTAGAAGGCTTGGCAGTGTTTTCGGAACTTGTGTAACCCTGACAGACGTGCGGTGCGTCGACGATCAATGACGGCTACCTGTCGCCCGCGGCCAACGGCTTTTGCTGCATTCTCATGTCAAAATATCGCAAATCGGACGGGAAGTCGACTTCAGCTAGCCTACTTCGGTCTGGGATCCACTCCTCCCTACAAAAGATGGACGCACTTCATGAGAGTCAACTTTCGCAAAAGCGCGAGGATGGAACAAAAACTCGCCACTCTTTCCGACGTCGCTAACAATGGCTTTGACTTCGTCATTGTTGGTGCGTTCCGCGAAACATCATCTTCTCGTCATTCCGCTCATTAATCTGCGCAGGTGGCGGGGTAAGCCTCGTCTGCTCGATCAGTGTCTGTGATGCTTCTCGTTGATGCGCATCTGGCAGACCGCTGGACTCGTGCTTGCGAATCGCCTCACGGAGAACCCTGAAGTCTCTGTAGCAGTGCTCGAAGCAGGAAAGGCCCATATCGAAGATCCACTTATCCGTGCGTAGCTCGCCACGCCGTAGACTATGGTTGTGAATCTATCTCGAAACAGAAAAGCTCGATGGCTGGGTGAAGCAGCTCGCGAACCCAGAATATGACTGGTGCTTCCCGATTGTACCGCAGAAACACGCTGGGAATAACAGTATCTCTTGGAGTCGGTACGTTCCATGGCCGGATCCATTGACCAACGAGTCTGACCGTGTGTTACCATCAAGAGGAAAGGGCTTGGGTGGAAGCTCCGCTATCAATCTGCTGGGATGGACTAGGCCGCAGCGCGAAGACTTCGATGGTATGCGGTGTATCATACTATGCAACATGATGCTGAAGAGTATGTAGCGATTGAGAAGTTGGGGAACCCGGGATGGAACTTCGATCGGTTCTATGAGTATTCTAAGAAGTCGGAGAAGTAAGCTCTCCTCGCTTTGCGAAGGCCCGTAATTGATGTGTTCTTTCAGATTCGTCATTCCAGAGACTGCTAGGTGTCACAAGGGTTACCGAGACTTGTATGAGTTCCACTCGATGGGCAAAGACGGTGGGTTCGTGTTTATGATAGCCAGCTTATCTACTCAACGTCTTCAATGCAGGACCGATCCCTCTCTCGTTCGCTCGTACGAGCTCTGGGGCAGAGTTTGAGTTTCAGAAGGTACACAAGATGATCGTACTCGAGCTGCACAGACTGAACCATAGTCAGAGCTTAGAGCATCATGGAGTAACGACAATATCGGACATGGTTCGTTGGCAGCGTTGCTGTACATTGTTGTTACTGATTACTTTATTATTAGCTTAGCGGAGATGTACGTAACATTGAGCTTCGGCAGAACGGATATTTGATCCGCCTTTCCATAGCTTCTCGGAACCGCAAAGATTGTCTCCAGCATAGATCCTGCCAGTGGAACGAGAGCCTACTCCGCTTCAGTGCGTCTGGATGGCTCTTAACGCATATTGACTTGTTCTCATTCAAGTTTTCTGTTCAGCAATATCTCTTCCCTGTCCTTGAAGAACGTCCCAATCTGAAGGTGTTGAGCGAAGCATATGTGACTAGGTTACTCTTGACAAAGGATGGCGAAGAGATTGTTGCCAGTGCCGTTGAATTCGAACATGGAGGATCATTGCATCAAGTGCATGCCTCGAAGGAAGTCATTCTTTCCGCGGGGTAAGTGAATCACTCCCTCTAGGGCGCCCACCGATGATTAGTTCTCGTTCAGTGCAATCAAGTCTCCAAACATACTCGAGCTGAGCGGCATCGGTGATCGCGAGATTTTGGAACCTCTTGGTATCCCTGTCATACAACATCTTCCCGCAGTTGGAACTAATGTACAGGAGCATTTGACTATCACTGGGCTTGTATTTGGTGAGCAAGCCGCCACAGAAACGCTCGTCGCCCAAGCTGAGCACTAAGTACTAGAGATGCGTGACGATATCGACATCGCCACCAGCGATCTTATGCGCGACCCTGCCTTCCAATCCAAGCTGAAGGGAGCCTAGTGAGTCACTCAACCAAAGATACCAAACTGTTCTCATGCAGATGTGCGCCCCTACAGCCCCCACGTCGAGGGCCCGCTGTCGCTTGTGTGGACCGGTATCACCTACTTGCCCGTGCAGACTGTTTCTGAGAGAGCAGACTCCATCATCGACATGCAGACCGCACAGATAGTCAAGGAAGCCGATCAATATCCCCCTGGGCTCGGGGAGCAGTATGAAATGCAACTAGAGCTCATGAAGGATGCCAAGGTGCCCGATGTGGAGTACCTGGTATTTCCATTCTCGCTGGTCCCAGACAGTAAGCTGTCCGTGTATGCTGGTCGGGGTAATGAGGCTCGACCTACATGTTTTCAGCTTCTGGAAAACCTCGCCTTTCACTGCTCCCTGTTGTCAGCCACCCATTCTCTCGTGGAACGATCGTATGTATTGCCGTAATTCCCATCTATTTTCGCATTTCCCCTTATACGACGCAAACAGCACATTAACTCGGCTGATCCAAAGACGCATCCGACCATCGATCCCCATTACTACGAGGAAGAAGCTGACCTCGAGATAATGTTGGATTCTTTCAAGTACGCTCGAAAGATTGCACAAACAGAACCGTTCAAGAACATCGTGGTCGCAGAAGTGATGCCAGGATCCAATGTTACAGATGATGATGAGCTTCGCGGTGAGTCTCTTTGTGACATGCTCACCATGCTGCACCTTATGCCAATGGATCCTACTTGAAGATCACCTGCGCAAGCATTTCTGGACGGCGTGGCGTACGTATATTACGCAAGCTGCTGTTTGCACGAGCTTACCATTTTTACAGATACGGTTGGGAGCCTGTCTATGCTGCCGAAGGAGAAAGGCGGGGTTGTTGACCCAATGTTGAAAGTAAGTGTGCGGTTGATCGTGATGATGCTACATCTGACTTGGAATATGGGTGCAGGTGTACGGAACGAAGAATGTGCGTGTTGTCGATCTTTCGATCATCCCACTGGAAGTATCGGCTCATACCCAAGGTATGGTAACAGTCTGGCCCGACAACCTAAGCTGACGACTGAACTATCTAGCCGTGGCGTATGGTATCGCCGAAATAGGTTGGTCTTCTGCAATAAGATCTTTTGACTCTGAATGACAGATGCTTCCTAGCTGCCGACATCATCAAGAATGACAATAGGCTCTAGATCAAAGTGCGGGGATCACGTTCATATGATTTGTTACGAAAGCTTTGTAGTTTAGCGTCGTACTCTATGTATCACAGATTTTGGATTGGTATTTTCGTCGACTGCACGGCTATCATAGTGGATGAGGAACAGCATATCCGGCTTTTGCACGCAGACGTCGACTCCGATAACGCGACGCTGCTTGTTAACCGCTGTCGAATTGAACGTCAGCGTCAGCGTGGAGGTTTTTGACGTTATAAATATCGAATACCGTGTTTTATCAAAACCGTCGCTGAATGTCCGTATTTAGCATTTATTTGGCATTTCAGACCCGTACTCAAAAGTGCGCTCGACTCTACATACATCCATTGCAACAGACTGGCAGACATAGAAAGCTCCCACAATTACTTGTGCATCTTCCGAGTCATTTTCGGAAAGGACATACATATTATACACCATAGTCAATAAATTGCATCGCAGGTGCAACGGGTTAGCTTACCGCAACAGCTATAACGACCATTCGACGGAATATACCATACCGCGCGTAGGCCTTTACTTTGGTGTTCATCTCGTAGAATTGTGAGCGCCCCGTTTACGCGGCCATACGAAAAACAGGTCGAATATGATACATACGAGCTGGAGAGAGCATGACCGCATCCATGTCAACAAATCCGAGCAAACAAGAGGCAGGTCAGAACAGGACATGCAAAAGGACAAAGGACATCTATCACCGGCCTTGATGGTGGCATAGAGAGTGCGAAGCATTGAGCAGATTGTGTGAGGTGTGAACATACGAGCCAGCCACGTAAATGAAGAGGACATCTCCGTCTATGATGGGTCTGCTGCACTGGAAAGTACGGCACGGTAGATTCCGATCCCAGCGTAATCTGTTTGCGAATCCAGAACTTTGAGCCAATCAAACATGCGAAACATACCATGCTCTTTTAGCGAGGACGAATCAATAGTCTGATCGATACCTTGATTCGCATAGCGACGCGAGCACAGAAATCCTGCACACAGAAGCAGTACACCACACAATTACGCAGATCGACAGAGCTCATGTATCTTCTGAGCGCAATGAAAGCTTTAGTGAGAATTAGGAATGACGATGGGAACAGCACAGCATAGCTTGTGAGATCCGTACGATTTACCAGCTACAGCGCAGACAATGAAGACAGACGGAGCCTTACATGCCCTCCGAATGGAGAACAAGGTCGCGCGGGGGTTGTCGTCAGGGACGTGTGCCCTCCAGCAGGAATATGGGAGTTTTGGTGCAAGGGTCGACGAGAAACACTGATGTCCAGGAGAGGCCTTCGCGAACAATAGGTACGCGTAATCGCGCTCTGTCACTCGGTGAAAGACTTGCAGCATGGGTCCTCGAAGCAACGTCCGAGAGTAATAAGTTGCGATACAGACACGACAACGTAGAGAGCAGAGGATTGATGAGCAGCAGCGTTCGCAGTAACGTAGCAGGAATAGGCTAGACGCAACCAAGGTTGACTGAGAGGGAAGGATTCTGACTATACATTCGCCGAGCATTTCTTGAGTAGCAACATAAGATAGCGCATATGCAGAGCGAATTAAGACATTTTAGAAGACGATGCTCACATGGAGAAACGTGGAAGCGTTCAAGTATGACGGATCTATTGCACTTGAAAGCACAGCACGCCTCGCTCTACTCTCATAGCAAGCAAGAATGCATACTGCAGAGCTTGTTTTGAGTGAAAGAACGAATCCTGCAGCGCGTTTCAGTGCAAAGACCCGCGCAAAGCCACGTTCCCGGGTCGCGATGGTGTCGGCAGAGTATGAGCGCGAGAACATCTCGATAGCCAGTATTGGAAGTACTCAGAACTACCTCTATTTTTCATGTCGACGAAAGCTTACACCGTTACTTACCAAAAAAATAAAAGAAATCAGGGAGAAGATTGAGCAAGGCGGGCACACGATGCGAGTTGGGCACCAGGTGCGCTCAAAGCCTCTAGCAGTAGCCATGGAAGCGAGACCATTCAGAGCTAGATTTTACAGCAGCGTTTGAAGAAGTAGATGTCGCCGTCGAACGATGTTGATATCGTCAAGCAGAGGGACGAGAAAAGTGGTGGGGGAAAAAGAGTTTGGCGCGAAGGGAAAACCCGGATGTGCCCGAACTGAACGGGCATGCCACGCGCGTCTAGTCACGGCGCTTGTCCTGTTCTGTCACAGCGGCACGCGTCACAGTCGACGCGTGGTGCCAGCACCGTATTGAACGGGATGAAGGAGAAATTGCAGAAAAATGTGACATCGAGCTAGAAGCTGGGCAATTGCGAGCAGTAATACGCAGAGCTGTCATCGTCGACGTGAAACACGGTGGCGTCGTGGCATCAATATCACACGAGTTACGTGGGCGTGACAACGGCACGCCATCCCTTTCCGTCTGACCTGCTTCATTCGCTCTCCTCTCACGGCAGACATAATGCGATTTACCAACATGGAAAATTGTGTGTAAATGTCGACTGATTTCTTACACATGCAGCAAATATTTGCAACCACGGCACTTCATGTTGAAAATGTTTCACTTTGGCTGCGAATGTGCATTATTTGCCATTTAAATACTATATTGGCAAATCTTTGTCACAAATGTAAGACATCAGCCGACATTCCCACACTATTTTTCACACTGATAAATCACATCATGTCTGCCGTGTCTGGTTCTGCTCGATCCGTCGTTCTTGCATGTTTTTACTAAGAGGACTTGGATTATCTTCTTGGCTGTATCGCAATGGCTATTTTATAACAATCCTTTGTTGCCGTCCGTCTTCTGAGCTACAAGACTACCATCGACTATACTCCTGAGACTCGTTCTGGGAGCCATCAATCCAGCTCGATACTTCAGCGATCATCATGTGCGAATACCTCTCGAAGTGCGCGATATATTGTGCTCATCTCAAGAGCCTCGATGTGCGAATCTCAAGTGTGTCAAAGTATCGGTATGCAGTCATTCATAATGCTATCCTTCTGGCTTGTGATCCTCATGCATAGCCTATCTCTTGGGATCGATGCAGATCCTGAGCTATCTCTAGGCCTCCGCCGCAAATGAAAGTGTAGAAGGACGAAGATCTCCTCGAGGAACGCCTTTGGTCAGTGCACATCCCGTGAATATCGACTCGAGGACAGCGATGGTCAGAGCGATTACATAGAGCTTGAAGGGACGTGATCGAATGCAGATGATTCCATCTTAATCTGTTCGACGAAGTGTTGATGAAGTGAGCACCCTATTGCAGTGAACGTCGAGGCGATTAGACTGATCACGTTCTCATCACTCACCGTTCCCGGAGCTATGCACATCAGCCGCGGATGCTTGGAGTGGTACATGGAGTAGTGGCACGGTGGAGGATCGGATAGTGCCGAGCAATCGCTGGCTAGCTGGCATGTGCAATCCCAATTCAGGCTGGGGCGCAATGGATAACACGAATGGTACGCATCCCACCAGTGTGTAAATTGTTCCTATGCTCATTACAAGTCTCGTCTCGTTCTGATGAACTATGCGAGTAGTGATTTGCAAAGTTCTGCATATCCATGCCATCTGACATGATGAAGTTGGTAATATTTTTGTCGTCTCAAAATCTGCCGTGCATTGACAGCTTATTGCTTGATCAGGTCAGTTAGATGGCCCAGTAAGTATCACAAACTTAGGACGCAGAGCGCCGACTAAGCCTATGACCTTATGATCAAACACTTACTGACTGTTGTCGACGTAAGGATGGACACAAAGATGATCAAAGTAAAGCAGCGACTTGCAAGTGAGCACTGATAACACTATATGGATAGGCGTAGCAGAGATGAGAATAAGTCTGGGGGACTTATGCGTCTCAGAGCTCTGGCTTATATACATGAGCGGAGGGACCCTTGGTACCCTGATACCCCAGAACCACTAGCTAATGGACATTGTCTGATTGGTTACCACTACCTGTCAGACTACGTGTGTCATGCATGCTGAACCTCCGAGCTACTTAGTAAGACCATGGGAATGGTATTGCCTGTAATGGCTACATCTCCGGTGGTGTGGTATCTATCTACCTCATGTATGTGAACTAATATCCCCTTAAGGACATATCTCCGGTGGCGTGTGCCTCCTTTATTAGATTCTTCCAGAGTCCGACCGTTGCTTCTAGGTGGGATGATATTACTGTATAAGTTAGGCTTACCTAATACCAGCGCTACTTGTCACATGTGTAGATATCACGTGATATGTCACGTGACTAGTCCTGGACCTTCGGGGTGCCTAGGACTGTCAGTACTTCGTGTACCGGTTCGTTCCTTTCTGGACAGCCTAGCACTGATGTCATGTGATGTTCTAGTCACATGCAGATTGAAAGACGTGAAAATCTGTGACAGTACCCCCCCTTCTAGACAGTTCATCCTGAATCTGGCTTTTTGCATGGTTTCTGGAAGTAATTATCGCCTGTTGAACCAAATCCACGGTGTCCTCGGGCTGAGGGTTTGAGGTAATCAACCAGTGAAATGACAGGGGTAATAATACGTTCAATGATAAGTTGAGCGACTCGATCACCCAGATTGACTGTGAAGTCATCATTTGTATTATTTATTAGCAAAATCTTGATTTTGCCTGTGTATCCTCTGTCGATTACACCAGTGCCTACGTCGATGCCTTTAACAGCTAATCCACTTCGTGGCACAATTCGACCATAGGTTCCTCGAGGTGTTGTAAAGTGAAGTCCTGTGGATACTAATCCTCGTGAGTGTGCTCGGATGGTTGTTGGTTCTGATGCGGCTAAATCCATTCCAGCATCGTCTTCATGGGCATATTTTGGTGCGTGTGCATTTGGATTGTCTAATGTTATTTGAAGATCTCTAGAATGATCCCAATCATCTCTATCCTGATCATATATCTGAATGGTATCAGTGGCGGGGTCATAGACTTGACCTGTTCTCCTGGGTGAAAAAACGCCATCGATCGGAGTTGTATCAATAAGAGATATTGGTTGAGGTGCGTCAGGATATTTTCTGTGAAATTCCTTGATGAGACGCAGAGATTTCTTCAAATTTGCAGCGGGTTTCCAAGTTTCTTCGGCTTTAGAATAACCCTTCCAATGCATCAAATATTGAAGTTTGCCACGAATGACACGAGAGTCGACTATATACTCGACTTCCCATTCTTCGCCAGTCTTCTTTTTGATAGGAGGACGAGGTCTGAGTGTGCGGCCTGGTATTTCATCTTCATGGTAGAGCGTGAGCTTGGACGCATGAAAAACTGGATGAACGCCGTATTGTCGTGGCATTTTGAGTCTGTATGTGACTGGTCCTAGTTTTTCTACGATTTCGAAGGGTCCACCTCACCGTTGTGCCAATTTGGCTCCCGATGTTTGCCAATCTTTAGTGGAGAGTAATACTTGATCTCCAACCTTGAAAGGTGCGGGTCGTACGGATTGATCATAGTATCACTTCATGCGTTCAGCTGCCAATAGAATGGCTGCTTTCGCTTGCTCTTGCACTTCTACTCATGCCTGCATTATGGAATCTAGCGTATGATGCTTTATGGGGTCCATTATTGTTGGTTCTGCATGTGGATGTCTACCGTATTCAACAAAGAATGGTGAATTCTTAGTGGCTTCAGAAGCCTGATTATTATAGGCGAATTCGGCAGTTGGTAGTAGTATACTCCAATCTTCCACGCGTCTGTCAGTATAGATACGGAGATATTGCTCCAGCGACTGATTTGTTCTTTCAGTTTGACCATCGGTCTCCGGATGATACGCCGAAGACATTGTTGATTGTATCCCAAGGAGTTTGCATGCTTCCTGGAATAATGCGCTTGCAAACTGAGTACCTCTATCTGAGATAATCTGTCTCGGAAGACCATGCTGTGTCCATACCCTCTCATAGAAAGTACGAGCAAGGTCTGATGCTGAGAACTCATTGGTAATTGCAAAGAAATGTGCTCGTTTGGTCAAACGATCGACAACTACCATGATTGCGTTGAATCCATGGGATTCTGGTAATTGAGTGATTAAATCGACAGAGACAATTTCCCAAGGTTCTGTTGGAACCTCATTTGGCTGTAATTCTCCGTATTTTGGCTGATTGATGTTTTTGTTGCGTTGACAAAGGTCGCAAGAACCAACATACTTTTTGACGTAAGTGGACATTCCTGGCCACCAGTAGTTACGAGATAACATCTCATATGTCTTCCATCTTCCAGGATGACCTGCACTGGCAGCTTCATGATGACGCTGGACAATTTCTCATCTAAGTGATTCCTTATTATCTGCTTTTGGCACATAGACTTTGCCTCAGTATAGTAATATCCCACTTTTGAAGTTCCAATCTTCGAGTCCTTTCGAGAACTCTCGTTGTCCCTTCTTGAGTAGATCTTGATATGAGTTGTTCACATTGTCATCTTGTAGTGATTCCTTGATCTTGTCCACCAAATAATGATCTGTACGACTGCAAGGTGGGTATGTTGAATAGCTTTAATCACGAAATATTCCGGTTTGAGCAGAGTTTTGTCAGAATTATCGAGATTTACCCCCTCTTCATGATCTGGCCTCCTGGACAGAGGATCAGCGCGATGCATTGATTTCTCTGGTTTGTGATGTAGTTGGATGTTGAACCGTGTAAGATATAGCGACCATCGAGCTTGCCGCCTCGTCAGCTTTTGTGCTGATTTGAAATAGGTTAAATTCTGGTGATCGGACCAAATTTCTACTGGGAGCGGATGACCTTCGAGATGTTGTCAGTATTCTTCCAATGCTCGAATAATTGCGAGCATCTCTTTGTCATAGATTTCATAGTTCCGCTCAGCCTCATTGAGGCCTTTCGAATAGAATGCTATTGGATGCCACAACCCATCGTCGTTGAGTTGTTTAAGGCATGCACCAGTGGCAAAATTACTGGAATCCGTTTCTAACCGGAATGGATGAGTATCATCCGGTAATGCCAGAATTGGAGCTGAAGTAAAGGCATGTTTGAGAGCGTTAAATGCCTGTTGTTGTTCTTCGCCCCACACCCATTTCTGATCCTTTCATGTAAGGATATTGAGTGGTCGAGACTTTTTGGCAAATCCTTCAATGAATCGACGATAGAAATTAGCAAACCCAAGAAAAGCTTGTACTTGCTTAACCTTTTTGGGTTCTGGCCAGTCGAGTACACCTGCGACCTTTTGAGGATCCATATGGACCTCGCCTTTAGAGATAATCATCCCTAAGTACTCAATCGAGGGTTGTTCGAAAAAGCACTTTTCTGGTTTGGCAAAAAGGTCGTTGTCCCGTAATCTTTTAATTACCTCTTTGGTAATCTTCCGATGTTGTTTCAGATCGTCAGTGAAGATTAGAATATCATCGAGGTAGACGATCACATGGCCTTCCCAAATAAGATCATCTAAAATCTCATTCATCATGTGCTGGAAGGTGGCTGGTGCGTTACAGAAACCGAAAAACATAACCGTGGCCTCATATAAACCGCGATGCGTCACAAAAGCTGTTTTCCATTCATCACCCTTGCGGATGCGAACATTGTTGTATCCCCATCTGAGATCCAGCTTGGTGAATATTGACGCGTTACTGAGCTGATCGATAAGCTCGCTTATTCGTGGAATAGGGAAGCGATTCTTCTTGGTTATAGCATTAAGTTTTCGGTAATCTTGTACTAATCTTAGCGTGCTGTCCTTCTTTTTGACAAAGAATACCGGGGCAGCAATAGGTGATTTCGACTTTCGAATGTAGCCTTTTGCTAGGTTGTCGTCGATCCATGAATCTAGGGAATTTCTTTCCTCAGGATTCATAGGATATAGTTTGCTTGGTCGTGGTAATTCATGTTCTTCTTCAAACTCGATTGCATGATCGTAAGGCTTTCGAATTGGCATCCTTTCAGATGCTTTCTTGGAGAAGACATCACCGAATGAATGTAGATAATCTGGTACTAATTTTTCCCAAAATTCTACTTCATTAATAACCTGATCTTCTGGGCTGCCAGTGTTTGACTGGGGTGCCGCTTCTTTCAGGTCTTCTTCTGGTTCAGCATAGCCGCAATCTGCTATAGAAAGTATCATGCGGGCTATTTGTTCGGCTTCGGGGTCATCCATTTCGACCCACGAGATTATAGGATTTACTGCATCGATGTTGTGTCCATTGAACATTCTGAATGCAGTTGGCTCCTCATCTGCCACTTGTTGTGCTCGTTGCGAGATTTCTTCAGCTTCCTCTCTCACAATGGCTTGTTGTTTTTTTATGAAGCCTCTGGTGGTGACATGTACTCGGGCATCTTGAGTATTTCCATTCTCCAGCTTGCCAGTTGATTTCTGGATTATGCTGACGTAAGTATGACATCCCAATGATCATGTCTAATTTCCCAATGTCCGTGACTAGCAGACGGTGGGTGGAACCATGATCTCCAACTTTGAGGTATGCTTTTACATAGTCAGTTATTTCACCATGTTTGTTCTGGGATCCGTCAGCATTGTACACCTTGTACATCGTATTAAGCTTGGGGGTTGCGATTCGATTGTTTTTTACGAATTGCTTGCTGATGTACATGGAATATGCTCCTGAGTCGACTAGAGCTTCGGCGCTCGATTTTTTGCCATACACCCATAATGTAACTGGTAAATAGAATGATGATAAATTTGGAGACAAATTCTTTATTGTTACATTATCATCCTCTGCGTTGCGACGATCTACAGAGGTGTCTGATTTGGGTGCTAAATGTACAGGTCTTATATAATGTTCTGGGGACTCTGACGAGCTGCCTACAGATCCTGTTTGAGAAAACCCTTCTGATCCTTCCTTGAAGAGCCCTCTCCCGCCTTCCTTGATGAACTGGATCCATTTGCCCTCAGGCGCCTGAGCCTTGAGAGGATCGCGGCAAAATCTTCATCTGACTCGGATGCATCAGGCTCGCTTTCCGAGTGGATGCTGCGGTTGCTAATATGCGCAGCTGTCTCCTTACCCTTCCCCTTAGTCTTAGAGGAAGAGCTCTTCTTCTTTGGCTTCTTCTCTTCTTCAGTGTCAGAGCTTTCGCTCTCTGTGTCTGATGAAGTGGAATCAGATACCACCTGTCACGTCTTGGACAACTTTGACTTCTTCTTGTCATCGTCCTTTTTCTTCCCGTCCTTCTTCTTCGCAGCTGTCTCCTTCTCCTTCTCAATCTGTCTCTTGACATGGTCCAATTTGAAACAATCGGTGCAATACTTGCCGAAGCATTTCGACGATTTGAAGAACATAGGTTTGTTCTTCTTACAGTTGGCACAAACCAACTTGTCGTCTTGTACGCTACGCGCTTTGCCCGATTTACTCTTTCCCTTCTTTCCGACTGCGTCAACCTCCATGGCATTCAGGTCCTTGGTTTCGGCCTTGGCATGGTGGCCTTCTCGTTGTAGTGACATAAATATCTGGAGTGCGAATGTAAGGAACTCGGTCCACTTTTTGGGCCAGTTGTCCTTAGTCGTGTCTGCCAGCATGAGTAGTCACGTTTTCTCCGGAATATATTTTTTGATCTTTTCGATCAAGTCTTGATCTGAGAAGCCTGTACCGGTTGCCTTTGGACGGAAGTCTTCTGCGAACTTTCGGAAGTCTCGATGGTCCTTCTTGACGAAGGCTTCTAGCTCCGTTCGCTTCTTGTCATCCTTGTCCAATGATTCATATGCCGTGCGAAGTTCAGCTATGAACTCCGCCCAAGTTCCTGGTGCCTTGTTGTTTTCGTTTATTTTGGTAATCCAATGTCACATGTTTTCGCGTGCTCCTCCTTTCAGGAGCAAGAGGGTAGACATAATCTTGGACTCGTCTTTGGTATGTCCAGTATATTTCAACCAGAGCATGACTTGTTCGAGCCAATCATCGAGATTGACTCCGTCCTTATTGCCACCATATTTTTCTGGCTGGTCAATTTTTACGCCTTTACCCTTGTGACCAAACGACGGCTCATCGTCATCGTCCGTGTCGTCGACATTGTTACCGCTTTGCCCTGCCTTCCTTCCCTGTGTGGGTGCCCATGTGCAAAGTCGATCATGTGATTTCTTTAGGTCTTCTATCCTTGTTTGGAGATCCTTGACTTCATCATCAAATGCCACAAACGCTTCGTTAGTGGTCTTGTTTTCCTCAAGTAAAGCTGACGAGGTTTTCTCCAAGTCTGCGATTCGAGACTCGGATTGTTGACGATGTTGGTCTAAGAAGACCGTACGATTGTGAAACTCCGTGGTGTTACGTTCCATTGTGTGCGCTTGACGCTGGATAAGATTTTCATAATGCGCCACCGTTTGTTGACGCATTTCTTTCACCACATTTGTGACCAGATCGACTACCCAATTCTTCACGTTTTCGGGTATATTCGCATTTGAGGGCGCCGTGTCGGCAAGGGCTTGACGAATGATAGGATTCGGGGGTTGCAATACAATATTAAGTCGTGCGGGAAGCTCCGGAGATGTAGCACGAGAGAAACTGGGATCATGTGCAGTGGGGGTCGCCATCTTACAATTCTTCCTCTACTTCATGAAGATGCTCTTCAAACTCGACGATATGTCTATTTGCGATCGTGGCCGATCGGGCAATTACTCATCCTGAGTGCTGGTTTCGTAGCAAATAAAGGTTTTGGTATATGACCTTGACAAAGGGTTGCCACAAAAACCTAGTTTTGTCCCTGACTGCGGGCCACTGATGATTATGATGAATTTCGCAAATACGCTCGACTTCTTCGAGCCAATCGATGAAGCTATTGTAAGCTTCGGTGAGACGATCTTCAGGTTCTTCCGTTCCAATAGGGATATAGCAGATATGAACCGCAACGTTCCTCCAATCAAATTCTGGATAGATTTGAAGAGCGTATATATGATATATGTCATGGTAGTCGATGTGAAACGTGTCCTCGTATGTAGCAAATGCTTCACCTGCTATGTCCCAGAGAACTCGTGAAATTGAGTC
Source organism: Laetiporus sulphureus 93-53 (assembly GCF_001632365.1). Classification (NCBI taxonomy): domain Eukaryota; kingdom Fungi; phylum Basidiomycota; class Agaricomycetes; order Polyporales; family Laetiporaceae; genus Laetiporus; species Laetiporus sulphureus. The sequence continues at coordinate 358,924 of NW_024468533.1, forward strand.
CCAAAGATAGTCAAAAGTATGACTGATTGGATTGAGATGCTCGAAGTCTTCAAGATTGTCTGATTCGCTGGATGAAGACATATACAAAGTAACTATTCGTATCTACAGCAAGGGTCGCCCTGTGACCTGTATTCCTAGACGATATTTCTGGATAATATCTCTGATTATTCAGCGAGCTTCTCCGCCCTGATGCTTCCTCTCCTGAACGTAGTTGCAGAAGTCACGAACCACGTGTTGGTGAACGAAGGAAAGCTTGAATTCTGCGATGTCAGTGCAGAGGAATTCGAGCTTGAGTATGAGATGCTCGAGGTCGAAGATGTCGTGGTCGTCAAGCTGATGACGGTATCGTTTGGTGAGTAGGATATGAATCTGTCGAAGGGTACCTTCGACGTGTTGAGTTGAGATGATGGAGACGGCGAGAGGATAGATGAAATGAGACCCAGTAGCGGTCTCGACGTATGTCCCTTGATTGAGATCTGGACCAGATGGTTCTGCAGGTAGTCTCGGTCGCCTGACTGAGGGAGTCTGGATGATAAAGACTGAACTTGTGCCGCGAGGGGGCCGACCTCCCATAGAAATGTGTCCTGGCCTTGGCAGGAGTCTTATAGGCCGCTGCTCGTAGAACTCTTCTGGAGTTCTCGCTCGAGGACGATGAATGACACTGTCGATGCTGCGCAATGCCTTGGTGTGGCTTACGCTGGTAGAGTTGGCGACTGACAGAGCGTCAGGTGAAGATATGACACCGCTAACGTGCGGGTGGACATGCGAAGATGCAACACTGCGGCGAGTACACTGGGCAGGCACTTGAGGCAGGTAAGATAAGCAGACTTGTTCTTCTATCACAAACTTAGGACGCAGAGCACTGACTAAGCCTATGACCTTATGATCAAACACTTACTGACTGTTGTCGACGTAAGAATGGACACAAAGATGATCAAAGTAAAGCAGTGCCTTGCAAGTGGGTGCTGGTGACACTATATGGATAGGCGTAGCAGAGATGAGAATAAGTCTGGGGGACTTATGCGTCTCAGAGCTCTGGCTTATATACATGAGCGGAGGGACCCTTGGTACCCTGATATCTCAGAACCGCTAGCTAATGGACATTGTCTGATTGGTTACCACTACCTGTCAGACTATGTGTGTCATGCATGCTGAACCTCCGAGCTACTTAGTAAGATCATGGGAATGGTATTGCCTGTAATGGCTACATCTTCGGTGGCGTGGTATCTATCTACCTCATGTATGTGAACTAATATCCCCTTAAGGACATATCTCCGGTGGCGTGTGCCTCCTTTATTGGATTCTTCCGGAGTCCGACCATTGCTTCTAGGTGGGATGATATTACTGTATAAGTTAGGCTTACCTAATACCAGCGCTACTTGTCACATGTGTGGATATCACGTGATATGTCACGTGACTAGTCCTGGACCTTCGGGGCACCTAGGACTATCAGTACTTTGCGTACCAGTTCGTTCCTTTCTTAACAGCCTAGCGCTGATGTCATGTGATGTTCTAGTCATGTGCAGATTGAAAGACGTGAAAATCTGTGACAGTAAGGTATGTAGGTCCTCCGCAGCGCATTGAACCCTCATGCTGACACCCTATTCGATGACTTATGCTCCGTTGATGGTGGCGCATTCATCTTCGCATACAGCTTGGTGACTGCTACACTGTGATGCTGACTTGTTTGCAGCAGCTGTGCGGGGCCTCGAGGGCGTGTGCCGCTGTTCTTCCTTGAGGTATTAATGTTCTGTCCACTGCCTTGTCGTGTTTGGAACTCATATGGAGACCTCGACGTACCGACGTATCATCTGTTCCTTGACAACATGACCGGAACTTTTATATGAAAGTGTTATTGTTCGAACTGTGTGCGACCTGCTGATGAACATAACGATGCCATCAACAGGTGTGTACACAATTTTTTGCATCTTTCTCCGGTCGACAGTCGAATAGTCTACTCATAGTTGCCTCCGTATGCACGCCTCAGGCAGAGGGAAGGCTTCTACATTGTGCAGAATGCACCTTGTCACGTGTGACATTTATGGCCTCCTCACCATATCACGAGTTTGCTAAATGTTTGATTACACTGGTACGTCCCTCCTGCAGTTCTATGAGCACGTAGCTGACATTGTGCTCACCGTGCAGCAGGGCGCTATCTGCACTTTCAGCTTCCGTAATGCCTGATCGATGGATCAAAGCTAGGTGCATATCCCTTAAACGAGTGCATAATGACTGTCAAACTAATTTTGTGTAACAGGCTTTATCTCGAGATTACATGTCGAATGCGCATCTCGTTAGACAAGCACTAGCCACAGCCCACCGTAGACAGCGAGAGTTCTGTATGGCTTTGCCACCTTCAAAAGAGTGGCACAGATGATCCGCCACCCTCTGCCTCAGTGTCCCGACTTTCAGGGAGGCGTGAGACTTGCAAACGTAAGCATGAAGTTGAGCACAGAGCGGTGCAAGTCTAGAAGCGAAGCACCCTACCACTGTAACTGCATATGTCTCCATCACTGCATCTGAACGCCTACGTAAGAAAGCAGTCTGTGTCGTCGATATGGCAGTGTGACTGAATATAATCATCCAACCTGGATATTGGGCAGGACTGTCAAAAACCGGGAGGTGGCCTCCGCTGACAATGGTGCGGCAGTCATCACGCGCTCGATGGATCATGCTTGACAGTTATGTATAGGATGCTGAGCTCGTATTTGACCAATAGCCATAGGTGGAAACAACTGAAAGCCGACCTTGCAGAGTGGACTATCTGAAGAGGCATCAGGCTAGATGACGGAGTCTCGCAGTAAAGCGACGACGATACTGGGAGGCTTTTCTTGAAAACTAGTTGTATGGATCTGAACAGGGAAAGTAAGAGCAGTATGCTCTCGAACATCAACATTGGTATCTAGAAAGTCCACACATAAGGCTTGATGCTCAGCTGTAAGCAGCCCATGATTCCTGGGAGGCACAATGGTGCAACCACGCAGGCATTACGAAGAGTCTGCCATCATGCTGTTGAAGCGATGCCATGAACGGAAAATGCTCACATTCTGCATCGTGCAGTGCAACTCCGATGATGGTATTTTTGCTCACAAGGACGAATGAATATATAAACCACAAGGAAGGGGAAGCTTGCGATTACCATCAACCTTTCAATTCATTTACAAGAGAGGCTTCATGTAGATACGTGACTTAGCATAAATCAATGTTCGAATAGAATCTGAGCATATGCCAGAAGATTGATCCAGAAGTTGCATCTTTCATTGTCGAACGTGTCAGTCGTAATGAGAGGCCAACAGAGCGATAGCTTTCACACAGCTGTGTAAGTGAGTTCAGCGACATTCAAACTGCCTACAGAAAAATTTCAGAACTACCTTCGACCCATCCTTCTATATTTTCCTGGTTGTGCATTCTTCTCAGAAGCGTGTAAGCCTTCCCCTACGGCTAGTCTCAGTGGCTTTTGAGGAATGTGAGCTCCTCCCATGCTCTCAGGAGAAAAGTATCTGACATATTTCACACCCAGGAGCATGCACTGCTTTGCTTCCTAGTCTCACCAACAGGAGCACGTCGCGTTTGTCGGTGAAGTCAGGGCACTGGTCCACATCCTGTACAGACAAATCGAGCCAGGAGTTAATGGACGTAGTACTCACATATCTCTGTCTGATCTTAAATGATATGACTGAAAATATCCTTCACGACTCTGTGCTCCACCAGTGATGCTCATAAGTTTCTATCCTAAGCTAAAATACAGATCAAGCTCATACAACGATCTGCACAGCTTGTGACCTGCAGTGCTACTTACATTTGGTCACCTGAGTCTAAGCCATCCGAGTCTGCTTTCTCAAATACTAGCAGGTGGGCACAGTGCAACCGCTATCTATTGAAGGGTAATGTCCTTGCATTGATGACCAGGCAGAAGAACATATAGGGGGCAAACACATCAGCATATAGAGCGCATTGGAGAGATGACATGTCCACAGGCAACATCATGACGAATTCCGTGAACAGAGTACACGCTGTGCCTTCTAGGGTAGACACCAGATTGTAGCATGATACACTTGAGCTTGCCGGAAGAATGGTTGGAGCATGCATGGTATAAATAGGCAACAACACAGCGGGCGCAGCAGAGGTCGCAGATAGCGTACGCCAGAAAATATTCCAGCCATCATCACCGACTGTCTAGGTATGTGCTATACAGACACTTCAGGTCATGCAGGGCACCTACGGCAAGTGAGAGTCCAGCCCAATTATAACGAATACACCGATAGCAATACAGATTGACATATTAACCACGTACCAATGTGTTCTCTGAAAAACTCCGAGGACCTTTGACCACCAGACTGGATGATATGGACAGAAGAATGCCAGACCTATAAATGTGCACAAGCTGCAGTTGTGCGGCACCAAGTTCACTCGGAAAAGGGAATCATGTAAACCAATCAATAAAATAGCATGTGTGGAAATGTGTTGCATGTACATGGAAGGCATCCTTGATGAACCTGACCGTAAAGGGCAAGGAAAGATACACAGCACAAACAGAGTCACTTCGAGGGTAGACAGATGAGAGATGCCACTCGATGAACCTTGTGAGTTGCACGCAATTGTGACGCGTTGCAGAGTAATACATGAAACGTGTGCATACGAGCGCAACATAGACGTCAAAATGGGAGGATTCTGCCTACGACGAACCTACCACGCTGGGAGGCCCAACGATTCTGAGCCCTTGTTCAACGATTTCACCAACCTATGTTTCACAGCCAACAAAGTTGACTCGATATGTCGTGCATTTCAATGCGGAGGTCCGAAGGACTTACACCAGTATAGATAGGCCCGATGACATGGTAACCAGCCTGCTCCTGTGTCGGTGAGAGCAACAGCGATAGATGCTGGTAGCGAGTGAGCACAGAGAGAGTGAAGCAAAAGCAAAAACCACTGGCAGACATGTCCATAAGTGTCATAGGTGCCGTTGGACTTCAGATAGTCTTGGAGATAGCAGAAACCCAGGTGAGCATCTAATATGATAGCGAGATGACAGGAATCGTTGAAGACAGCAATGAAAGTCTTCCAGGCTCTCTGAGGTGTGCCGTTGTTGTCGTTGGTGAATGTGCCAGAGGAGAAAATCGACGCTCGAAAAAAGTCACGGGTCATGGCATGTGTCATAATGCTTTATCACACGTCACACTGAGAGACTTTGTGGCACACTGGCGCTGCGTAGCGCTGCATTCTTGCTCGTCTGCTGCTGTCACAGCCCGTCAAACATTGTCGCAGTTCACGACCATACATTGATATTCTCTGGATAAAATTTCAATGCAATCAGCTACCAGTAAGTGAGTCGGGTGCGATTCAGACTTCGAAGGATCAGAAGATTCTTTCTGCGCAACGGCAGATCATACAGCTGCTCGATGGCCCTAAGTTTCATTGCAAATACTGAAACGAGCAGATACAATGCTCGCTAAGCCAACGTTGCGAATTTGATCTACATATTCTCGATATAATTGCCCTGTGGCTGACCATTGGGCAGCTTGGAGACGACATGGCTGTTGCGCTTGACAAGAATACCACTATAACTCTCATGCTGGTGAAGAACCGTTGTTCCACCTGCGAGGACATCGATGCGGTGTGGGAAGTCACCGATGCCATGGCAGGAGCTAGCAGCATCGTCGACATCATCCCGATCATCATCGCATGTTGTCATGTCAAGATGCAGAGGCGCATTGATAAACTGCGTGAACACAGGGTTGGCATAGTGCATACAAGGTAGGAGTTTGTTTCAACCTCTTCTTTCTAACACCTTATTTTGTGCGCTTATTAAATCACCAGAGTTCTTCATAATTCTACGTGCCTATGAACAGATTCACCTTCAGAAGAACTTATTCTCACGGATGTAGACAAGAATAACTTCAATAGTGCTTTAGACATGTTCCGTACTGGTGAGTTCTTGTTAATTGATGACGTCAGTTCGTTGGACGTCTTGTTCCAATGATATATGTTCTCGCGGACAGCTCTGCAAAACTCACAGATGTGAAAGTTCAATCTATGATGGACTTTTTTCTGCAGCTGCGTCGATTCCAATGTTGACGCTGACAATATGAGGGCAGTTCATGAGCGGCATGGCACTGCTCTGGTTAGCATCAAATTGCCGGTGTCTGGCCTGCAACGTATTGAGACACTGACAGGATCTGACAAAGGGGAGCGTGATATGTTGAAAGTCTTCAACGGTGACAATGACCCTATGAACATGGCTTGACACCCATTACTAGGATACGCTGTTCATGTGGAGGAGGAGCAGCTTGGGCCAGAGTGATATCCTCGTTGCAGCCCTAATTCAAGGAATGGTGGCATACCAGCTATCGACCCCTCATATGACCTCTTCGTGTCTTCCGAGTATATTGTTCAGGCCATTTGTCCTTCTGTTTTTCGTTTTTCATAGTACTGTTTAGAATGTCATGTGTTATAAGGGGCAGAAGTTGTGATATTCTTTGCTGATGATGAACGTGTAATTCCAAAAACCCGTCGTTCTTCCACTTTATCGCAGAGGTTGCTGGTCAAACTCAAATGCACTGCCTTCTGCAGTCAGGAAGTGGGTAAAAATTCAAATGTGCTGGGCATTTGTAGCCTGAAGACGCCAATGTGGGTATTACAGCAGCATAATAGAGAACATGTCGACAACATACTACTGCCGCTCGATACTCGATGTCACTGCACTCTGACTCCTGACCAACCACTGTACCGCAATTCGTCCTTTGACCACTTTTGTGGTGTTCACTGTTCTCTAATCAAAGGTCAAATGAACTCTGGTCACAAAAGGCTACGGTACATGGCCACCATCAACAGGCGCATGACCAAAGTTGTTCAATCATTAATCAGGTTTCAACTGTGTTGTACATCAAACAGGGAGGCCTTCTCACGATGAACCAATACATCGGCTGTCAGATTGTTGGTGAAGACAGTCTAACATACGAATCTGCGCCTGTTGACAACAATGAAGACACTGATTCTGGCACCAATAGGTCTTCTCACTGCGGTTCAGCCCTATAGCATCTCTGTGGCAGTTCAAACGGGTCCAATCCCTGAAACCGCGTGCGGCGCCAGATCTCGATTCTCTTGAGAACTCTGTACATTGGATGAAAGATTGAAGACGCTGGGGCTGTGAAGCGATTGATCTTCTGTAGTATATCCAAACTGAATGCTCCCAGGTCCTTATCGCTTGTGGCTCTCTTCCACGCCTCGAGCTGTGAAGCACGATATACAGAGTACTTCACATTCTTTACTTGTCAGTCAATCACGACTCAGCACAATCTAGCAACTTCATTACTTCCTGTGCTACAGTTCCATCACTGCGTCCCTGTCATTCATGCAGAGCGTGCTGACTCTATTCTCTGTGGCTGATCAACAGGCATTGTTAGCAATGCGGTATCTGTCGGGTGAGTACAATACTATATGACAACCTCGGGGCATATGGTGATGCACTGTTGCATTTGTTAGCTGTTGCAGTCACATCACTAATGTGGGATCATCTATTGAATGTCGACGAGAGGTTAGACTGGTATGGGGACAGCATTGGACAAGCATGCAAGCACTCGTAACCATCAATTACTATGGTGTGCATGGGGCAATGATTTATTTTGCCTATGGTGAGCGTTACACTCTCAACCCGAGCTGAGACTCTCACTCATGGTGCATCTTATCAGTGATGAGTGGCTTTGGGCCTGATTTGTCTCATCCTGTGAGTGGCAGCCATTCTCCATATAACATACATGAACCAAGTGTGCACTTTTGCACAGATGTGAGTGACGCCCACTCCTTTCGACCTTTTATATATGCAGCGCAGGTGCGAGGGCTTTGTCATTTTTGGCGGTGCATATGTGATGATTAGCATTGGCTTATCGCAAAGTACGTCCACATATGAGCTCCATTCTGATCACATATTGAGTCTTAGCCGCAGTCATTTTACTATTGCGCGTGATGAAAGTTTGGGATGACAGGCAGTTTATAAAGGTAGCACTCATCCTTGGCTTCGGAATATGCTATGGTATGAGTGTCGCTTTCAATACTTTAATGATGCGGCAGCCTGCCAGTGAGTGACAGCATTGGACTCTCTTGCACCTCCTGTGGCACTCTGACTGCTACCTTCCATTGTGCAGTGAAGATACTTTATTCAGACAAGCCCCGTACATGCTACATTCAAGACAAAGATGTCTACATAGCTGGCACATGGGGAGCAATGATATGCATGTGCATTCCATATCCAGGAATCGTCCACTGAATTTCATGCTAGCTATTGTACGATGTCTTCGTCTTCATGTTGCTGGTCGTGAATGCCTTAAACTGACCCCGCTGATATGACCACGAGATCATAACTAATCTCAAGCGTGATGGTGCTATCATATTCGTTGTAAGTTATATGTTTGTCATCAATGATCTACGTGTTCACTCCGATGCTTTCAGGTACTATTTGGTAAGTAAGATCTCAGACTCACGGAGAGATCTTGTCACATCAATTCCACGGTGTAGGGCTTTGAATGATTGCCTTCTTACAAAGCATTATCGGCGATGTATGTTGTCGAAGTGTCTTATCCTGATGAGTATACTAATCCTTCTTCTTGATCAGGCAGCGGAAACCTTCATAACAATACTGTAAGCATCAAGGATTTAGGAAGAATATAAAAATCTCATGTTTTCTGGCAGGGTTGTATGGTCTCTTGATACCAACCTCTCATTTTGACTCTTCCTGAAGTCGAATTATGCCAAAATCGTGATGAGAAGTCATTCACAGTGTGACGTATTGTCATCATCTGCAGAGACAGTTCTTATCGTGTAGGAAATTGAGCTAGCTACTATGTAAGATAACTAGTGTCAGATGGGATATGTCTTCATGTATTATGTGGATGAAATAGGTGGGATTGACTGCCACATAATAACTGGGAATTTGAATACTAATATGTCAGGCGAGGACCATGTTATTCAGCAGTATTGACAAACCATGTACTACTAACACAGTCACGTTTTGATCCTCATGATCGACTGCTGTCTTGAAGTATTGCAACAGACTCAGCCGAATGCGAAGAATTCTACTTTCAAATGTTTTCGGGTATCTGGATGCGACCATCATCAGCAAAAAAAATTCATGCTACATCGCACGATGTAGTTTCTATAGTCATGGTAGCTCTATTGGTAAGTTACCCTTTACGGTAGACATGGTAGCTGCCTGCACCACCCACATAGCACCCCATAGCAGCTTAGCGTCAGTATATTGCTCTACGATAGGCACCATAGCCCCATTGATTGATAGGGCACATTGTGAATAGAGCTCCGTGTAGATACCTTCCAAACTACATATTACTAATTGTCTCAATATGTGATGGAATTTTATACCTTGTTCAACGAAAATGCATTGTTTTGACAGAACACTGTATCATTAACATGATGGTCCACCGATTGCCAGTGCCCAAAATGTCACTATCTGTTTCACCAGCATGTGCTGCCAACTCCGCTGCCACCTTTGCATGAATGTCTGCTGACAAGCCTGCAGCCGCCGGAGCTTGTGGAGCATCTGGTACAATGTCAGTTTGACTTACGAAGCGTGACAAGAATGAATAACTTACAATGCACATCGAAACATTTCATGCGGATGATGGGGGATAGTGCTTCATGAGACGATGTCACAGTGACAGTTGAGAAGATTTGATTCTGAAGGTAGTATGACCACCGTTGCATCTTCCAGTAGTCGTATGATGTGAACCTGTAAAGTGGTGCTCAGTCTGAACAACTTGCAATTCACGGATACAGGACACTCACTCTTCCTCCATCTGTTGCATCTCCGCGCTCAGGTTGTTGATCTCTTGCACCTTCCATTGCCATGCCTTGAGCAGGTTGTCCTCAAGCAGCACCTCCTCAAGTTCATGTGATGCATCCACATTCGCTTTCTTTGACTGAGGCCAAAGGCTGTCAGTGTTGCAAGTTCAGATGAAACATGTCACATGCTGTGCACGTACATCAGGCATGAATGGTGATATCTGTCTCTCCTCCTCCAGTGAGTCATAAGCTGTGATCTACCATGCAAATGTGCTTGTGCCTCCTTCTCATCACCATGTGCTGCCATACAGAACAGCACTTATCAGATGGCCGCATACACTGTAGGACAGCTCAACATACCAAACTGAGCAACAGACAGCTTCTCCATCTCATGCAGCATAGCATCACACCAAGCATCTGAAGCGAATGCACTCAGCTCGATCTCCTCGATGGTATTTGCTTGCTGTGTGGGAATCTGTGCATCGGGTATAGATCTGTTTCATCAGAATCACAGAGGAGGTGGAGGAAAGAAAAATATGGACATGCATAACTTCCTCGAACTTCTTTAGAGCCTTGTGGAAGCCGATGAGGTTGAGCATCTACTGGTGCAGTAAATAGATGGTCGACGAGCATGTGCAATGAAGTAGACTCTTCAGAACCTCCAGACCGCTGAAGAGATCGCATGTGAGTGAATAAAGACAAGGAATGCCAGAAGTCTGCTCACCTTTGAGAACATCACTCTTACCTGTAGTACTTCAGCTTGCTCTTCGCATCATCGGGGAACCAGAGTGAATCCTTAGTAATGCTGTATGTGCGAGGTCGCCATTCGTCTTGCCTGAAAATGGTCTTCGCCAGAATATGAGCTCATACGCGCAGATACTGAGCGACCACCAGTCAATGATATATGTGTACCCATGCTTGGCCAGAACCTCTGGCGCTACGGAACCTATCACACTGTTGGACGTACACTCACTGGCGGCGCTTTCAGACTGATTGTCTGATTGTCCTGGAGGCCAGTCCTCAGATCCCGTAGAGCAGAACTAGAAGAAATACGATGTGAACAGGTGAGCCGGCGGAAGGCAGGCTCGTCGAGACTAGCAATCTTTTGGTAGTCGAGGCAAACTGTAACTGATAGGAGGTGAGAGGTGAGAAGACCCAAACAACCAAGAACTGAGAGATGTGAGTGAGAGAGAGTGAGGATAGCACAGCCCATTCACTGGCGTTGGCACGACGAAGAGGAGTGAGAAGAGTCAGAAAACTTTTTCTAAGTGCTACGGGAATGGCCGAAGCATATGTAAGCGTGTTCCCACAGTTATCGGCTGTGGCGCATTGTAACGTGCCATTACAGAGACACACATTTCACTCATTGTTACAATTTGCGACAAGTTGGTCAATTACTACAGGTCAGAAACACTAGAGATCTTCGCCAAACCATTGCAAGCAGCTCGAGGGCTTAGTGCTCAAAAACATAGTCACCCTTCTCCACTGTCTTGGCCCGGACTCCTCGTTAGGCATGCTGGTGCCAGTTGACAGCTCAGCAGTTGCCATCCACTGCTTTATGATTGTTGGAAGGAGAGTGCGCGCGGCACTCAGGTACGCTCTTGTCGCAAGCGGAGAGAAGTGGCTGGTCAGACGGTCAGAGCGACATGCCCTAGCAACTAGTGGGCATCGTACGATAGAGTCCGACCATGGCATTAGTCAATAAATAATGGACTGAGAAGATGTACATACCTCAGTAGTTTACTATGTCTAAACGACTCTAACGAGGTCCCTGGACAACGGACTCATCTTTGCTGTGCTTAGACCGGGAAACTCCGAGATAAACTACCTCCATACCTTATTCTTTGGCCTCTGCTGCATCTGCTCACATTCTCCCTGTGCAACTGAGCATCAACCTGACATGTCCAAGACAACCGAGACCACGAAGTTCCCTCTCTTGGGTGAGGGCAACTACAGTGAGTGGGTGATCTGGATGGAAGCAGAGCTGATCAGAAAGGAGCTGTGGGAGGTGATGACAATTGAAACATCGCCACCGACGGATGCGACGGAGATGGAGGCAGCAGTGTGGCTGGAGGCAGAAAAGACCAAGCGCTTGACGACCAAGATGGCGAAAGCGTGGGCGGAAATGGTGCTGTGGGTATCGGCAGGGCAGCTGGTGCACCTGGTGAGTCGTGACCCTATGGAGTGCTGGGCGACTCTGGTGCAGGTGCACTGAGCGTACGGGTTTGTGACCCGACTGGCGATGCAGTGATGCTTCTACAGGGCAGTGAAGGGCCTCGACGAGGTGATGTTAGCATGGATCAGGCGGGTGAAGAAAATGGCCGCAGATCTGGAATACGCCAGGGTAAAAGTAGAAGAAGAGAACATGGTGTTGGGACTCACCATGGGCCTTGGAGAACACTACGACCAGCTCGTAGTCGCGCTCGACTCGATCCCACCCAAACAGCTCACTGTCGCAAACGTTACAGCGAGACTTCTGAATGAGGAGACCCACCAGAAAGATATGGAGGATGACCGGGATGCAGTGGCCATGATAGCTAAGGCTGGGAAAGGGAAGTGGAAGGCAGCTGCAGGGGGGGCGAGAAGTGTAAGTGCTTCAAGTGCGGAGGAATAGGGCACGTACGGAAGGACTGCCCGACCAAGTCAGATGATGGCAAGGACGACTCGGATGATGAGGAAGGGAAGCCGGATGACAAGGGTGCGAAGGCCAGGGTGGCGTATACTGACGGCCACATTCGCCTATTCTGACAGCTTGATGACAGCGATCGAGGGGGCGTGTTGGAAGGAGAGTGTGCGCGGCACTCAGGTACGCTCTTGTCGCAAGCAGGGAGAAGTGGCCGGTCAGACGGTCAGAGCGACGTGCCCTAGCAATGAGTGGGCATTGTACGATAGAGTCCGACCGTGGCATTAGTCAATAAATAACGGACCGAGAAGATGTACATACCTCGGTAGTTTACTATGTCTAAACGACTCTAACGAGGTCCCTGGACAACGGACTCGTCTTTGCTGTGCTCTCGCTGTGCTTAGACCGGGAAACTCCGAGAATGATTGCTAATTGTTTAAAGAACATCATCCCGTTCCTTAAGACTTGCATGTCACAAGGGTATGTACAATTTTTGACCTTCTAGGACATTTGTTCGAAGGTGCATCAGACATGGTGATCAAGTCACCATGAATACATACCTTCAACATGTAATGATTTCATCCTCATGTGAGTAGTACCTGTTGGAATCTGGGCATGGAGCACAGATGTGAGAGGCCCCAGTGCGACCTGCGCCACTGATGTGAGAGAGTAGTAGCGCACGTGTATATAATAGGGCATGGCTACAATGGGACGGGCCATCAGTTTGGCCCCGTGGAGCCATCTTCTAGAGAGCAGGTGACTCCTGAACTCCTGGCCATGCAGCGGGCTGGCCAGGAAAGTCAACAGTACCTTGTACATAGACATTCGGAATAATAGATACACTATTTGCTCTTCTGGCATACTGACTCTCGAATCTCAGTAGAATCCCTAGTGTGTCTTTGTTGGGTAAGTAACATATAAGTGCCAGCCACTTAAGGGTATGTAGTGTTGTGTAGCATGGAAAGCAGATGACATAGATCTACAGCGCCCTCCATAGCATGAACGGGTGCTACCGAGGCAATGGGCGCTACATAGTGGCGGGTGGGCGCTATATGGCTAAGGCCTTTTTGCTGATGATGAACTTAGAAAAGTAAGGAATATGGTTGACACCGCGTATACTATATTATCTGAGGTGAATTCCAAGGAAGGTGTATACTCTTGTCCCAGCTCATTGACCTGTTTTAAAATGTCAAAGACGACAAGGTGACAACCAACGGTGTGGATACTGCTAGCATCACATCAGGGCAACGACTGAAATTGATACAGTGGCTGATGAGTACTACAGGACAACACTCACCGCATGCCCAGTCCAAAAGATTAACCTTTCGGAACCCGTTGAGATGTGTGATTCTGGTCATACCTGAAATGATCAGGATTAAACCTTATGGGCTCCGGATACATTTCAGGACCATGTAGTGCAGTTCAATCATTACAATCAAGCATGGACAGCCACAGCCGAAATCAGATCCAGACGGCAAGAGTCCTGTGGTAGCCTCTGGACCAAAGAGCAAGTCAGGATGCGACAAAGGGCAAGGGCCGCCAATGAGGCCGCCAAGGGCATCAATATGCAGACAGCCGGCCTGATAATGTCATTTCCAGCAACGTCACGGCATTACAAATAAGAAGCAGCACAATGGCATCATCTTCGAAGATGGAGATCATTAGCATACCGATTCTTGTATTCCCACGGAGCAATTCTTGGATTCGATACACTGGCACTTGTCTGTAAGAAACTGTGATTGCGTGCGTTGGACGTCCCATGCTCAGGACTTCGCTATCCTGTTCAAAGGCCATCTTCACGTATCGCGCACCGAAACATGATGCATGATGTCCTGAGTATAATACTACATAGCGACATTACATCATGGGGCAGATGCTCGTGGCCATGCAACGACAAATACATTCAACCATGAAAAGTGGTCGCAGTCGTTTAAGGCTCTGCATGGCCCGCGTTGAGCACCGAAGATGGCTTCTTCTAATCGCTTTCCTCGCTGCACGCTCACCATGAATGGGTACATAGAGAACGTCTGGTCGTCCGCCTGCGTTATGCGACCTGCAATGGCAAATTCGGACAGCAATTTGTCCCATGATGCGCGTTGCGCCCAGCCGAGCCCGGCACGCACGTTGATGAGCATGAATGAGATGCCCGCGACCATCAGCAGGCCACACCATCAGTTACCATCTCTGTATCGCCATCGGGCTTGCAACAGATAACTGCCAAGGAGCCATCAATCAACAGAGATGACCATCTGCGATGATATGTGCCAACCACACGGCGGCGCCACGAGGCCCTATGGTTCTCAGCCTCCGGGAAGTATTCCGTATGATCATGAGGCAGTCCAGCAATGCAATGGCCGTGAGGTTGCTGTCAGGCAGGCTGATGAAGTATTGTCCGAGGTGAAAATTTACGAGGGCTGTAGACACATAGGAAAACGAGTGACTCAGCCTCGATGTATAATGCGAGTGCTGTATAAATACCTGTAGACACATAGGAAAA